>NC_051190.1:55841929-56071496 GCF_015220075.1 Falco rusticolus | reverse complement strand
CAAATACACACAAAATAACTAGGAAATACTGTCAACAGACAAAATAGGAGGGGGAGAAAGGCTAGCAGTCATACACAGGTTTACTACTGGTATACATAACATGAGAAGCTATTTCTGAGTTGAACAGGAAGTTAATATGTTATTCAACTATTTATTTGAAATGTTGATGTATCATATTAGTATTTACCCAACCTCCTGAGCTGGAAGACAGGGATGGGGAACAGAATGAAACTCCCATAATCCAAAGGGAAATGGTTAGCAGCCTGCTACCCACTTAGACACACACAAGTCTATGGGGACAGATGGGATCCACCCAAGAATACCGAGGGAGCTGCTGGAAGTGGTCACCAAGCCACTTTTCAATCGTTTATCAGCAGACCTGGCTAACCGGGAGGTCCCAGTTGACTGGAAGTTAGCAAATGTGATGCCCATCTATGAGAAGGGCCAGAAGGAGGATCCAGAGAACTTCAGCCTGACCTCGGTGCCAGGGAAGGTTACAGAGCAGATCATCTTGAGTGCCTCGCATGGCACGTACAGTACAACCAGGCCCAGTCCATATGAGTTTATGAAAGGCAGGTCCTGCTTGAGAAACCTGATCTCCTATGAGAAGGTGACCCCTTTACTGAATGAGGGAAAGGCTGTAGATAGTGCATACCTAGACTTTAGTAAAGCCTTTGACACTGTTTCCCACAGCATTCTCCTACAGAAAGCAGCAGTTCATGGCTTGGACAAGCTTAAGCTTTACACTGGGTAAAACTGACTGGATGGCCAGCCCCAAACAGTGGTGGTGACTGGAGTTACATCCAGTTGGCACCAGTCACAAGTAAGTGCTCTTCCCCAGGGCTCAGTATCAGGGCCAGTGCTGTTTAATATCTTTATCAATGATTTGGACAAGGGGGATCAAGCGCACCCTAAGTTTGCAGATGACACCAAGTTGCAGGGGGAGTGTTGGTCAGGCAGGAAGGCTCTGCAGAGGGATCTGGATAGGCTGGACCAATGGGCCAAGGCCAACTGTATGAGGTTCAACAAGGCTCAGTGTGCCAGGTCCTGCATTTGGGTCACAACAACCCCATGCAATGCTACAGGCTGGGGGAAGGGTGGCTGGGAAGCTGCCTAGCAGAAAAGGACCTGGGGGTGTTTGTTGACAGCTGGTTGAGTATGAGACAGAGGTGTGCCCAGGTAGCCAAGAAGGCCAACAGCATCCTGGCTTGCATCCAAAATAATGTGGCTAGCAGGACTAGGGACTTGACTGTCCCCCAGTACTCCGCACTGGTGAGGCTGCACCTTGAATACTATGTTCAGTTTTGGGTCCCCCACAGGGAAGACTTTCAGCACCTCAATGATGAACAATGTAGTGAAGAGTCTGGAACACAAGTCTTATGAGGAGCAGCTGAGGGAACTGGGGTTCTTTAGCCTGGAGAAAAGGAGGCTCAAGGGAGACCTGATCGCTCTCTACAACTACCTGAAAGAAGGTTCTAACAGGGTAGCTGTGGGTCTCTTCCCCCAGATAACAACTGATAGGATGATAGGAAATGGCCTCAAGTTGCACCAGGGAGGCTTAGATTGGATATTAGGAAAAATTCTGAAAGGGTTGTCAAGCACTTGAACAGGTTGCCCAGGGAAGTGGTTGAGTCACCATCACTGGAAGTATCTAAAATACACGTAGATGTGGTGTTTAGGGACGTGGTTTAGTGGTAGACTTGCAGTGCTCTGTTAACAGTTGGCCTTCAGGCTGGAAAAGACCTTCAAGATAATAAACAACTCTATGCTTCTATAAAATGTCTTAATTCACAAGTGGGAAGTTTAGGAGGTAAACAAGGGAAAGAGTACAACAGGAAGACAGCTTTTCATGTTGCCTTTTAAGGTAAAGAAATTGGACCACTCACCTCCACTAAGTAACTTCATCACCAGCCAAAGCTCATCTTTCACCACGAATGATGTGTAGTAAGATACAATGTTGGGGTGATGGCACTGACTCATGGCTTGAATTTCTTTCTGTAGAGAAAATAAAGCATTAGGCAGTTGGATCCATCAATTATTATTCCTTGGGCACAGAAGTTATCTTCCTCAAGACACAATGTTCGAAGAGAGTGCAAAGAGAAAGGTTACCTCAAAGCTAAAAGTAGAAAATCCAAAAATACTCATAACGCTCAGCCTGCATCATACTGGGGCCCAAAGTATTTTAGGGTGTTCTTCCTGTCTGTCTAGAAGAAGAAAAAGTTGACCAAAAACGCCTTGGCAAGGGCAACATAAGTGGTCATAACAGAAACACCTGAATGCAATTAAAACAGATATTCCCAAAGATTCACACCAGTTTGTTACCCTAGAAGTTCATGCTGACTCCGCCTTTCAGTGAGACATTACACAACAGATGCTTAATCTGTTGAAGACCATCATTTGGATGAGAAAGGGAAATATTTGCCTCTGGGAAAAAAAAGGCCTCTTACCCCTTATGTTTCTTCCCAGCAGGAAAGCAGATGGCTTATCTCAATCAGGTTGAAGGCACAAAGGACAGCTGTATCTTTTGTCATACTGTCTTTTGGAAGAAGAGGGAAATCAGTTCTAGATAAGAAAGTCATTAGCTACTACAGATGGAGTACAACATGAAATACGCTCAGATATTAAACTGTTTGAGTTTTAACCGTGCTTATCCTTAGATTTGGTTATGGGTCAAGGGCTGAGGTTTTCTAGGTTACGAGGGGAACACCACCACAGAAAGCATTGACTGATTTTTCATTATGCAAGCACAAATCACCAGTTTGGGCAGAAAGCCTAGCAGTTTCTTGATTGTCCATAGACAAAAGCCACCCATTAAGCTAAGCCTGGCACCCTGCACTACACCCAGCTGGGCCTTTGTGCTTTAGCCAAGCCCCCCAACCTGTCAAGTTGTACTTTCCAGTACCCACACAGACACTCATCCTTGATATCCTGAACTCCTGCTCTCAACTAAGACATTCCTCCACTGAACACACAGATGCCACTTACTTTTCAAAGGTTTAATCGCTGCCCACTGTCAGCCGGACACACACAGAGCCAAGTGCCATAACCCCCAACACACAAGGAAGAAAGCAAGGGCCCTTCATGCCCTGGTCCTTTCCTCCCTCTAAGCACAAAACTTCTCTGGTACCAAAGTACAAGAGAAAGCTCCAAGAAGGATTCACACATGTCTAGGACACACCACAGATGCAGCATATTCTTCCCCTGCTCATGTACAAAGCTCTGCTTGTAACAGAGTACAGCGTAAAGGCACACTGCTTCCCCTTGGCAAGGGTTTAGCTGGCAAGCAAAGCTACAAAAAAGCATGCTAATGTTGATTTATCCACTTTAATGCTCTTCAGAGAGTAGCTGCATTTGAGGAATCAAAGACACACCAACTTTCCAGGAAACTCCAATAAGCAAATTAAAGAAGAATCCTTCTAAACAGGAAACGATATTTAAAGAATGGGGAGTAGGCTATTCATCTCAGTGTAGCATACCCATTCATTAAAAACCACTGTGTAAAAATAAATACAACCTGAAACAATATCCTCTGCTTACTCTGATAGCTACAGCTCCCTCCTTCCTGCAAACACTCACTTATATCGAGCTATTTTTCAAAAAGGAAATAAATCAGCACCTTTGGAGTTTTCCAATACCTTCTAGTTAGGTTTCATCACAATGCAGGAAAACCCCTTGAGAGACAAAGCTGGCAACAAAAATGTTCTTTTTACTTCCCTGCTTCAAATTTCTATCAGGGAATGGATGGCAAGTGGGACCATGGATAACACAGGTCAGCCTCAGTGACTGGTTTGTGCTGTCATACTCCTTGCACAAGACCCAGATGGTTGGGTCTGCTGTTTGTATACATAAGTTTCATAAAAATGTTTTCAAAAAAACACATAAAACTCTGGGCTGCTGTCTGTAAACATAAGCGCAACAGTTTTTATTCACTCAACCTTTCCAAAACTCATTGAGCTCTGAGTTTTGAACTCATTTGCTTACCCTAGGATCATTCTGGACTTGCTCAGAGCACTGACTAAGCCCCTTGTTAATGGATCCATAAACCTGACACAATCTTGTTCCGTGAGTCTGAAATTTGCATTCAGCCTAAAACTTCAAGTTAGTTTTAAAGAGAATTTTTTTTCTTTTAAACATGCAAGCAAATACAAGTGCCTAGCTTCCATCTCTGACAACTGAAAAAAGCACACATGCACAAGTGGCACCAGAGGAAACACAGGTCAAAAGCAGCAAGCAGGATGCTGATCATCCCATCCAGACCTGCCCCAAAGCCACCATTCTCGGAAGCGACCTACAGGAGCTGGTTTTATCCTTTCCTAGCTAGACCACCCAAATATTTTGAACCAGCTCCTGGGAGATTAAGATAGTAGCACAAGAACACACACAAACACTGCATATTTTGCATATATTACTGTACTCTACTGAAATTCAGGAGACAGACAAAGTCTGGCCCAAGTTTACTAAAGAGCCTAGACCTGGATCAGATCTTTGCCATTTGAGCAGCTATTTACTACAGCATTTTGCAGGCATTCCGTGACGCTTAGTTACTATTTATTATTTTCCAAGAACTTCCTCTCTTGTTCATTACCACAGGCTGTTCCCTGGGCTGGGAAGCACAGTTTAAAAAAAAAAAAAAAAAGAAAGAAAGAAAAAAATAGCTCAAGTCTGTCATGTACTTTGGTGCACAAAGAGGGAAGATAAATAATCACAAACTTGATCTACACAATTACACACCTCCATCAGCTAGCAGATATGTAACACAGGCAGATTAAACCATTTCTCACACAGTGTAGCATAGCTCTGAATAATTAATTGCATCACAGCCCATGATTTCCAGTGTTTTTACATTATTACCAATAATAGCAGCAGACAGGCAGACCTTCCCTTTCACCCACAGACCCCCCACCCCATTTACAGTAGTTTTCCAGGCTAATCTCACATCGGCTACATCAAAGCTACATTCTTTTTCACTCCCACAGAGGGTACCAACATCCTGGAGGCTCAAACACATACATTTGTTTTAACTGATCATGACAAATCACAGTGGGCTTTGCGGTTAAAATGCTTCCTCATGTAATTGAAACCAAGCCAATTTTGTTGTACATACAACAGTCTGTGCTACAGCAGTACAAATGTAGTGGATAAAGAGCTGTAGTTAAGGCAGGAATCCCAGTCAAGGAACACTGGGGAGCTCTGCTCAAAAGCACACTTACAGAAAGAGGGATAAAATGCAGCAATAGCCCTTCTGTGTGTACTAAGCACAGCTTTAATACTACTCCCAACGTTTTTTTTGAGAGTTTGCTGCTCTTCAAACACAACAAAGTCATAGCTGGCAATGATTTCCTCTCCCTACCCTCTCTAACAAGGCTGCTATCCCCAAATTACACAAATTAAAAAAAAAATAAGTGAATTACAGCTATGCTCCCCTCACTGTCACTAGCGACAAAACCGCATTAGGAGTCCTCCAATATAAATCTCAGCAATTTCTACATCTCTGTAATAACATCAATGCTAAACATGAGAATTTATCTGGGCTGCTATATACAAGTTTTAAGCTGTAGAAGACTATTTACTCCCACTCCGCCAACACTCATGGGTCACTTGATACTGACCCCTGAAACCACCTACAGATCCAGTGGATGGCACACAGCTCTTCACCGAGTTGCTTATGCACTGCCACCCCTCACACTAGATGGCTTCAGTTATGACATACAGCCTTACTGACAATTCCCCATTGCAGGATCCATAAATTACACTGCCTTCTGCTCCACTCTGTAGAGGAATTACTGATAAAAACGTGTCTAGACACAGGCAATGGTTTAGAGATGGTTACATGCTCACCCTGGGCTAGATATTAAAAATATCTGTACTGTCAAATACCCAAGCAAATAGATGGGGATTAGCTATAAAGGCCTTCATGTCTTCCATTAAGGGTTCTGACAAATGTTTTCTGTACTTCTGCGGGCAATAAAAGAAGCATTTCAAGGCTTGTGAAACACTAATAAAACTGCTGTGAAGTATAATTTAGAATCATAAGAAACCTACAAGTCTCCTGTAACTCAGACATACTTCTGGAGATCTACTATTTTGGAAGTGAGTTTATTTGCCCACTGACATACAGTTGAAGTTTGAGTTAATAGCAGAAAAGAAATACAACCTTACCTGCTTTGTATAAGCTATTAGCTGAACTTCCATAACAGTATTTTCTGTTCACACCATCACCTTCTACTCTGTGTTTATCTGCCCCTGAGACACGTTTCAAAAGACACTTGCTCTCAAGTACAAGGATGAAAATAGTGCTTTTTAGTTTTACTTCCTACATGTTGACATGAACTCAAGACAGACCACGCAGCAGCAGTATGCTTTTTTTATGTGGATACCTGCAACTTCAGAGGAATCCAAAAAACTGACAGCTTGGCTACCCTATTTGAAGGCAATCATGACCACAAAAGAAATGGAGAGGGAAAGCATGCCTGGGGCAGGAAATCAAAGCGGGTCAGATGTGATCTCCACCTTGAATACACCAATGCTTCAACTATGGCTGGCAAAGAACTCAATCTCTCATCTGAAATCTCAAGGTATAAGGCATTAAAGCTGTTGTTCGTCCTTTTAAAGCAGGATTTAGAGCTCCTGTCCTACAGGCAGCCATAACTGTTCAAATTTTGCTCCAAGTGAAATTCTGATGGTTTAGTCTAGTGGTTTAAAATTGAGAATATTAATTCATTTCCATTTTTAAACATCACACACCCAAAAAATCCACAATCAACCCGAGACATTTTTTGAAGGAGTATGGAAAAAGCATAAACCTCAAAATCAGAGATTCTGATCCAACTTCCACCTCTGGATTATCCAGTTCAACTCCTTACCTCAATATGTGGCTACAGGAGATAGGCTGGCATGATTAAAAAGGGATTAGATTAGCCCACCCAGAGCAACAGTGGAAAAGAAATACTGAAAGGGATTAAGAAGGCTTCAACCATAAATTAATCTTTAGGTGATGGGAACAAACCACCCCTATGGCAGTCATTCAGCAATTGCCCATTTCAGTGGCTATCTTTCAGCATCATTCAAAGGTCATTCCCTCTTTCAAGGTCTGCAGTATTGAGTGACAAAGCCATGAAGGAAGCAGATGTTTAAAACTGCCATGGTGTAGCAACTCATACATGCCTTTTTTTTTTTTGTTTCAGCCACAAAGCAAATGGGCAAGTGACATCTCACAGACACAAGCAAACCCAGCTTTACTCACTTCACCAACTAACATTTCATTGACCTTTACAGTTGTTCAGATCACTAAGTCTTCACATCTCAACAATGCCTTAAATCTGCCATTTGTCCACACAGTCAATTGCAAACTCTCTGAAGTTATTTACATACACCATCTCATGCTCATCCAGTCAATGTGAAGGAAGACATTATGTTATGTTCAGGATTTTACCCACCATTAATCCTGATGTTCAACATGAACTTTTAACAAAAAAAAAAAAAAAGACTACTTCAAACAGCACAGTAATTAAGATTTTCTGTTGTTGTAGCTTTGAGAACAATACAACCAGCTCTACCCAGCTTTGTTTAAGCCTTCCTAAAGCGCAATCCAGCATGCAAGAAAACCATAACACAGCCTATCAAACAACCATGCAGGAGCCACGCATTATATGTCAGAGACTCTGGCACTGACACTGGGCGACTTTCTCCCCTGGAGCAGAGTAAAGGTCCTCAGGACTGCAAAAGGGAATTATAATGGCAATTCCCATAAGATGACAGGCATGGATGAAACATCTGTACTACTTCTACAGCAGTCTGCTGCTTTGCTCCCAACCACTGTAAGACAGTCTGGTTAATCCACTTGTAGGAACTGCTCTGTCAGATCAAAGCCACTTCAATATCCTGTCCAGACTTCAAAAGAAAGGTGTAAAATCGGTAACAAGGGAGTTACACAATTAGCTGCCCAGAGGGAGACTTCTGACTAAGCCTGGGCAGTTAACAGTTGGCTTATACTTTAAACCAGGGGAGTACCTAATCCTTTTTTTAAATCCTATCTATTAACCTTCTCAACTATAGGTTGATTTATTTAATCTCACGCAATGTGTTGATCTCTGTATTATTGGCAGCAGTCCCCCAGGGTTAATTCCATGAAATTCAAAAGGACATTTCTTTTTGTTTGCAGTTAAACTTGTTCCCTCTGCTTCCTTAACTGCCCTCTGACCACAGCAGTACCTTCACTTCACCATTGTGTGTAGACCCATCAGGCCCAGTACCATCAGCTTCCGGATGAAGAAGAGTTTGGAGCTCCTTCCTAGGAGCACCAATACCACATCTCCCATGCTCCTTCCTGAACCCATCTCCTGTTGAATAACCCTAGGAACTGAACAGGCAGGAGTTTCCCCCAGATGGAAAAGCCCAATGTGCAATACCCCATAGCTTATGTTTATTCTCTGCTGTCGGGATTCCTACTGACTGCTAAGCTGACAACCCACATCATCTGCTACTCAAAGCACAGAGGAAAAAACCCACCTCGATGAAAGAAAGCTAACTCAGCTTTAACTGCATGAAAATGAAGCAGAGTTTGCTGGACAGAGGGGAGATTTAAGGCCTTTTAGACAATAATTCTTTAAAACAATAACACACATATAACAAAAAAAAAAGCCTGAAGCATGGTTATTTGTGGGAGATGTTATACCACCGTGTTTCAAGGATCAGCAACAGCAGCAATGCAACCAGCATCCCACAAAGGGAAGGAGAGATAAGAGCAAAACACAGCAGTGAACAGTGTCCAGTGGTGAAGTACACCACATGAGCAGACTGTTTTCAAACACACACCAAATGCTGCATAGATTTGTTAACTACTGTGGGCTTGTAAGACAAGTAAGAAGTGGAACTTCACTAACAAATCAGAAAGTCCAAGATCAATTGTAAAAAATACTATCTGACCACCTATCCTTACACTCCACTCCCAGTTACAGTGGGCAGCAGAATAATTGTAAGCCATATTGTAAACACACATGCAGTCTCAGAAAGACCGAGACAATTCAAAAACATGCAGGGAGAAAAAAGATAAAAAACAAGCACTGAAAAATTCCTGACTAACATCACCTAATTCAGTAGCTGGGCTAGAAAGAGCCACTTCTCTATGCGGCATTTACTCCTGCTTATATTCTTTACAGCAATTAACACTTCTGCTGAAGAGCTGAATGCCCTTGAGTTGGTTTGCTCATGGTGCAACAAAATTGGTCCTTTCTACATTTCCGTACCCTGTAGCAGCAATAAATTAAGCCACTGCATTAATCTAGAATGTCATTCAGCATTCGCAAAGTGTGCAGGTTATTCCTGACCACCCACACTGCTCAAGTGCATGCTGAGATACAAGGATCAAGATCAGTACCTTCCACAAGCCAAGCCATACCACTCAATCACCCTAAACATAGCGTCTCCACAAGCTAGGAGACAGTCCCAGATTCCTCAGCCTCTGGGCACCAACTGCCATAGAAGCTTAAAGGAAGCTCATTCATCCGCTCAGCCTGCAATTGAGCCACTCACTGTGGATTTCCTAACCCCACTCCAACATAACCTTCCTCTTCTCCTCCATCATAAGAAATAGAACCACCAGCCACTAGCAGTACAGGCAATGAAAGAGTCCATAGAAGAGACAAGTCATCCTTATCAATGGCAGAACTGTTTGCTGCTCTCCCTACCCTCTCCCAAGAAACGTAACACTGTTTAACCCTCTTTGCTAGGCAGATTCTGGGAATAAACAAGCTTGCTTCAGTAGAGAAGGCTTACGGGTCTGAAGCACTGCAGAAAAAAAAAATCTTAGAAGAATTTAAGCACAATTTTCCCTTTTCTGCCCCACTGCCTAACAACTGGGCAGTGCTCTAATACAAAAGCACTGTCCTGACCCCAGGCGGTACATCAGAGTTTACCATAAGCTGACTATAGTGCTGATATCCTTCTGCGGTGCTGAAGGATAATGGATCTAATAAAAGCCTGAGTTCATGTTTTAACTGCATTGGGGAAGAAGAGAAAGCAAGGAGGGGGCATACAGTATGAACTCATCATATTTCTCTTTCCACTTGCTTCTTAAAACCACTGTAACCTGCAAAGACTTAAATATACATTTTTTGGAAGGGGAAAAAAAATTCAAAAATCCCAATCCTGCAGTAACAAGTAGTTACTCAAAAAAAGTATTTAAACCGACCGGGGAAACTGCCAGGAAGGGAGATTACAATACTGAAAGGCTTGAGAATATTTACTTTGAGGAACAAGCAAATATGAAGACAAGATAAGAAGTTGGAAAGGTAAGAGCAGAGCAGGGAAATCAGGAACTTCCATCCTTTTGGCTCTTGCACTGGGAAACAACACTCAAACTGACAAATTCAGAACAAACCCAGGGAAAACACTTTCTCACACACTACATCTATCTTTGTGACCACTGGCCCAGGAAGCTGCTACATCTCAGAACCATCCCCTTCAACCCTCCACCTCTGCATGATTTTAAGTTCAAGAACATCTACAGTTGCATACACAAGCCTACAGAAGGACCCACACTAGATCTGGTCACAAAATTGGAAGCTTAGGAGAGCTGACAACAGCAATTCATTGCAGTCCTACTCAAAACAAGAAAAATCATTGTGAGGAACAGGTCAGCCAGAGATTTAAAATGTGCAATTAGAAGTACTTATCTAAAATTACATGCCAAGTCTCTGTAGCGTATCTTTCTGAACCTAACCCTTTTAGCTGGAACTGGCAATTACTTGAAGACTAAATCTCAATTACTACATCATGACAATAGTTAGGAATATAACTGAGGCAGAGCAGTACGGACAAGCCACATAAAAGACCTGAAAATATTATCAGGGGTCAGTATCAGTACAAAAAGACCAACTGCGAAAAGGGAAGAGATCTTGAACTCCTAAACTAGTATGAGCCATAAGAGGATTTGAACACAGGTCATCCAGGAGTCCTACATGCAACTCTTCACAGGCACGCTAAAATGTGACAGCTTGGATGGAGCCTTTCCTCTTTACAAGAGCAGATTTGCAGATACCTATAATGATAAAAATAGCATTAGTCACTAGATGGAAACTGGAACCATGGCTCAAGCAACTTGCTGAAGATCGTACATGTGTAGAGCTAGCCAGGACTCCTGAACTGTCTCTGTTCTACTTTCTAATTGCAATTACGAAAACAAGTGCCTGACATAACACTACAGAAAATGTCAAGATGCAAGCGGAAAGACAGAGAGACAAGATTAAAAAAAGACTTGGGTAGTTGCTTTAAAACCAAAGGAGGTACGAGGCCTTATCTCTCCACCTACCCTCAACCTGTGCCAGCCAATATTTACTATGGGAAGCTTCACCCAAGAGAGCTTTCTCATCTTTAGTGGAGACACCTCGACATTCACAGGAATGCCTATTACTGCCTGGCTTAAATCTAGGGACCTTCCACATGTGAGGTGAATGTGACAGCTACTGCACTACAGAAGCACCAAGCTGACACACACAGAAAGGAGAACACAAAGCAGCCCATCAACATACAAGCCAAATGAGAAAAAGGAAATTTTAGTTACCACAACTACCTGCCAGAAACTATTTTCCATTCAGAAAAATCTTGACAAAATAGGCACACAGCAGAAGAAAATTACTGAACTACAGCTCTAAAGGACTCTACCTCCTGTCCTGAACTCGGGATTAGTGCGGGTTTCCATATGGCAGCCTGCAATATGTCAGAGTGATCCCTTAGCTGGCATCAGTACCAGAAAGAGATTAGGAACAAGAGCTAATTCATTCAGGTTTTCCCATCACGGGTGAAGGAGGGGCTGGGGGGAATTTAAAGAACTGCAGGAAAAGAAAGCAAAACCATTCCCTTTAAAATTTAAGATTCTGGAAGCACGTAGCTCTGGATCCACCTCAAGCTGCAGACCTCTTGTAGGTACAGCAGAGCTTCACACTTGCACATTAACTGTTCAAAACAAAGTGATTATACAAAGTGCTTAACTCTAAACAAATAGTCTGAAGTCCTAAAACAGTCGGATCTTTTTAACATTTTAAGTACTGTGTCCCACAACCAGGACAACTGAACTGCCTCTAGTGAAGTCAGTCAAGTCCCCTCACCCTCACACCATGTCAAGAAAGGTTGTTTAAGGCACCTAGCAAACACAGAGATTATGCTAACTGAAATACAACTCCCCAGACAATTTTGACTGCATACCAGGAGTTCATCCATGCTTGTCTGACACTTCTCAAGATTGATCCGTTTAATTGCCACCTTCTCCTTCTTTGGAGCACAGAAGGCTGCCTGCACCACTGCAGTCGCTCCACTCCCTGTGGGTGAAAAAGACAGACAGTTAGCAATATCTTACAGGACTTCAGCAGAAAGGAAGGGAGGTGAGATAACAAAATTACATAATGCCAGTTAGTAAAGACAGCAGAGGCAGGTGAAACCCAGTGAAGGCAACCTCACAGGCATGCCATGCCCTAGATCTGTGCAACTCTGGCTCAGCTCAGCTGCAACATCAAAGTGTTGGGCTAACCAAATGAAAACAAGCAGATCTTTATGATCCCTCACAGGGATCATTACAGCTCTGCAGACCAAAAAAATAAACCTCCAGACTCCAGCTTACTTACAGGAGTGATTCTTCTCATGTACTTTTAAAAGAAAGGCCACTGAGGTCACACAGGCTTTTAACCTGATATGCTCACCCAAAGTGTCAAAACAAGCCCAGCTCTTTGCTACAAACACTAATGAGATTTTTCAAGTATTTTTAATGTACCAATTGCTGTTCCCATCCCTCCTCATTTTATGCGAAGACACGAAGTAGGCTTCATTCAAGCCTGTTCAGCTCCAGTTCTCACATAGTAGCACACCGCCTCGGTGTTTGGGTTGAAAACCACAGCCGGAGAACATTTAAATTCCAATAGGGAAAAAATACCACATTTTTATGCACAGTTGTTCAAACTGCTAGAAGTAGGGATAAGAGTGCCCAGCAATATCATATCCTTTGATATGAAAAGGAATTTGCAACAGTAAGATTTAAAATATAGTTGATGTTAAGCCTGTATTTGTTGGCCTCCAGAAACAGTCACCTCATCAATAGGAGGCCTTGTTGCTTTCCCTTCTGCCTTCACCCTGCCTCCCCACATTTACACACTTCACTGGAAGGAATAAATTCAAATAAAAAAGGGGGTAGCATAGGCAGAAAATAGTTCAATAGCTTCCTACTGCCAATACCTAAAAAAAAATGCCATTAAAAATAAACCCACAGCTATTTTGTTCATCATCCCAGGCACAGCTCTCAAGCCAATTTGGGCTGATAAGGGAGATTAGAACAGCTATACTCCACTTCAGAGTAACACACCTGTTTTACCAGATTCTCCTATTCTTAATGCTGTAAAAACTACTTCCAGATTCTGCAATAGAAGACAAGCATATTTTTTCAAACTTTTTTTCTAGTATATTCAGATAAACTGGGGGCAAAAGCTTTCAATCTCATCTTCAAATGAAGGCTACTGAAGCTCCCTACAGTCACCATCAATAGTCTTCTCACATTAAGTTGCACCAAGTCACAGTCAAACTCTAATACATAAAGTGCCAGGTGGGGGAAAGAGCTTGAAATCCAGCCCTGAATGATACAGGGAAAACTGCTCCATCCAGAGTCACACTGAAATACATTACAAAGCCCTGAACTGTGGGACACTGCTCCCCTCATCTTCAACCAGTACCTGCTACAGTGGAGCTACAGGAGTTTCACTTCACTTTATATGGCATTACAAGTGTACCCTGGACAACAGCATCAGCTTGCCAGTTCCAGTTGACTCCCTGCGCTTAAGAGTTTACATTTTAATGGCAGAATGCAGCAATGCGCAGAACACAAAACAGCAAGGTTGCTAAAGCTGTACTGTTTCATGAAGCAAATGTGGTTTTGAGAAGTTCAAGAATGAGGCCATTTATTACTTGCACACATACTATTTTTCAGACACTATCCATAGCACGGGACAAAACAAAGCTACCAGGAGAAGTTTAGGTGGAAGAAAAGGATAGCAATAGGGGCAAGATTATTTACACAGGACTCTGAAAACAAAGTTTGACTGCCATAAGCACGGTCTTGAGCAATGGATGGAAGAGTCTAGGCAGACCTTTAACAAAACAAAAATAAGCACTTGGAAAAAGCAAGGGGAGGAGATTTTGACAGCTGAGTTTGTATTTCAGCCCTGCTGCAGGCAGTCTAGCCACATTAAGCAGGGGACAAACACCCCAAAAACAACCTCCATATACACTCCCTGTGGTCGCTTTGCCCAGCAGGTAGCATGTACAAGACTCCACCACAAAAGCATCAGCCCTGACACAAACATTCCCACTGACTGGGAATCCTGGGTTGCACTGACCTGCTCCACTCCACCCAGTACCTGCTTCTCTAAGGGAGGGGCAAAAAAGTGAGAAGGCACAAAATGACTCAAGATAAAGATAGCAGAGTATACAGAGGTGGTTACAAAAGCAGGAGAAGCAAGTCTGCACTTCCTAGCACTGCTGGTCTCCCTACAGCAATAGTGTTTTGGAACTCAGAACAAAAAAACATTTGTGCCTGGATCGCTCCTTTGGAAAGCGTTAGATCCCACAAGAAATGTTGCTGCTGACACATTCAAAGCACCAGTATTATGATTTCTTGCTTTGGATGTCTTGGTGCATAGTAATAAACAGAGGTTGAAAACAACAAGCCAGACCTCAGAGGACTATGTTGTCACACAGGGCTTTTCAGTTGGTTTTGCTGTGTGTATTTTCATCTCTAAAGCTACCTGCATAGTCCCCATCAACATAAGATATCTGTGCTCAAAGACTCTTCCCACTAACTCAGACACTCAGTAGCTTCAGCATACACCCGCTTCCCCCCACAACACAATGCACCGGGCAGGATTTCTGTGCCAGTTAAGCCTAGCTCGTGTAAGCATGACTGCAGAGATGCTTCTTACAAGCCAGACATGATACCACTACTGCAGACCACATCTTTCACAAGACGATACTGAAGTCCAGGTTTTTATAGAAGTGACTACACAAAGAATGGCTCTGTTTTAATTTTAGATGTTACTACCAGAAACAATAGATGCAGACTAATTAAAAGCAGGACCATGCATACCACGGCTCCTTCCCACTCCTTGAGACTGTCTGATCAGTGCTTACTAGGACTTCAGGGCAAAAATGGCTTTTCACTAAGTGTTTGGACAATGCCCCAGCCTACAGGGACCCGATCTGTTACGAGTGTATGGCATTTTTTTGAACAGTAATGAAATCCCAAACTAAATCCTTCTGGGCACATGGCAGGGAATCATCTGAACTCAAGACTCCTCCCATTTAATTCCCTGCTGCTCCTACTTTTCTGGCAGCTCTCTTCAATTCGATCACCACCTGCTCTCCCCACTCCCCCCCTCTCCAACTAATTCGTCATTTCTTTCAGCTCCTCTGTAGCACTTAATTATAGAGAAACAATGAAATCTCAAAAGCGTATCAAGCAAGGATTAAGCCAAGCTGCAGCACGATGTGCCACAAGCAAGCTGCTCTTTGGTAGCAGCAGTGGCGTGCCATGCTTCTGGGACCAAACAAAGACAGGTTTCCATGCTGCTTTGAAGAGTAGAGAAAACATAGCAACACGGCCACTTCAGCCATACAACTTGCTTATGAAATTCCAGGATGGCAAGAGAAGAAAAGGAAAGAAGCAGTAGCAAGGATGCTAAACACATTGCTAAGTGAAAACAGCATAGGCAAGACATGACAACACCAACAGAGAGAAAAATAAAAAGCCTGGCAAGGAAGTTTTTTAAAGTTTAGGAGCAGGTAACAAATACACAGGGAAAGGTAGAGAGAGGAGAGATTTCTCTGGCTGTCATGAGCCAACTTCAATGAGAAAAAAAAAAACATAAGGGCAGTTTGTACTAGGGTAGCACAACTTGGACAAACCAGCTCTCCCAGCAGACGTATCTGCTGCGATCAGAGCCAACTGCACCCACACACACTGCTCAGCTGCAATATGGGCAGCACTGGGTTAATGTTTCTGTGCTCAGTTCATGCTTGCTCCCCACCTCAAGACACTCTGATCAAGGTCAGCACTGAGGCTCTTCACACTACCTCCCTCAAGATCAGCTTTCGGAGAAAATTCACTCCCTAGTTAATCTCTTCCAGCATAACAGCTTAGCAAAACAATGAAAACTGGGCACAGCCAAATGCTTGCTGTTTAATTCCTGAAAAGCAGGAGATCATTTTGTTTAGGGCTGGGAGGGGGGAGGAAAGAGACCCCAAGTGGGTATTAGGATCTGCTTAACACCCCCTGCTTTCACCTCTCTAGCCTCTCTGATACAGTTCCAACCCTTAGGATAGCAGTTGCAAATTCCTGCATAAGAGGGTCATGACCTACTTTAGGAAACACTGCCTAAGGAGGAAAACTTACCCTTTCTAACCTTTGCTTCTTTCATGTTTCTATGATTAAACCGTTCTTTCTGAAATAAAACCAACCTCTGAAAGGATGAAAACAACCCAAACTAAAAACTCCCCAAGCACTCGGTTACTGAAGCTTCATTTTTCCAAGTTATCTCCTCTGGCACCCCAGATCTATGCTCCCTGTATCTTCAGCATCCAGAGCTCCAGCTTGAACCTCTCCCTAAGCTGAGACAAACTCCCCACAGAGGGAGCCTGGACACCATCTCTTCTAAAGTCACTTACTGCCACATAACTTATGTGAAGCTTGGTTTTAAAAAAAAAAAAAAAAAAAGGAAAGAAAAAGAAAAACCCTCCAAGATCTCTGTTAAAGTTAATGGAAGCCAATGATTTCAAGGCTATTTGGAGGTACGGAAATACAAGGGACTGACATGAGGACACAGCATGTCCATATACACAGTCTCCAAAGACAACTGAGTATTTGCCACCACAAGGGCATTGCAGCTCTCCCAGTAACACTGGGATGAATTGTACTGGTGCCTCCTCCCAGGCAAATGCAATTGAAGCCAGAGGTCCTTTTGGCAGAGAGATGTGCTTAAGCAATGGGAACAGTCATGCCAAATGGTCACAAGACAAACATCAAATCCTGGCTCTAGAACATTCCCTCACTAGATGCAATGACAATTAAAAGCAGCTACATAGAAAGGGTGCTCACAAAACAGTGTTGTCCAAGCTTCAAATCCATCCCACTACTGCAAACAGAGTTTTAGGTAACCTGGGAGATGTGAAAATTTCACTTCAAGGTAATTCAGTTGCTCACAAAGCTGTTTCAACCAGGAATATCCTCCATAATAGTCTTGGAGCATCAGTCTGAACATGGTATCAAATCCCCTCCAGTGAGGAAATACACTCATCCTCCCAGAGTAAAATGAAAGTTTTTTCAGCTCAGTACCTTATCAGATTTCCCAGCATTGCTCTCAGCTATGGCCTTTCACTGTGCACCTCTGTAGAGTCCACCTTCATCTCTTCTGTGACCTCCCACTACATGGCTGAGGACAACATCCCCCCTTTAGCTTATTCCTCTAACAGTGAAGAAATCCAGCTCTCCCAGCCTGCCTCCACAAGTCATGTTCCCAAGTCTCCTCCAGCATTAGACCATGCTCAGCTGAACACCTCTGCACAACCCTGCCCTCTCCTTTCACCATTCCCCAGTACACACACAAGCTCTCTATTTTTAAGCGAGATCTGGAATCCATCCTCCACTATCTGGAGCACAGTGCCAGAAAGCCACTTGTGACGCAGGCTCTGTTTATAATTGTGCCCCCGGGTTTTCCTCTTACGAACAATGCACACAAAACACTTCCCTGCAAGGCTGCTCTGGACCAAGCAATGCCTTTCGGGCTCCAGGTATCCAGTTACAAGTAAAAACAGATAAAAACTCAGAACCCTGTCCTGTGGGCTCTGGCACGGCCTCTCAAAGGGTTTGTCTTACACCCTGCTGGTTACACCAACCAAAGAAACCACCCTGCTGTGATTAGCTGCAGAAACATCAGGAGAAGTAGACAGTTTGCTTCACTCCATATCTGTTTTACGGAATTACACATCTACAACAATGAGCAGAAGATCCTGCCATGGAATCACACACACACTAAGGTCTCCCGGCCAAGGATGTGACGTTAATGGTCCTTACTCCAGGTCACACAGACAGGACACCCAAAGCCCAGGAGACCTTTAATGCTTTATAACACAGACTCAGTATTCACCCCTGCCACTGCAGGCACAGGGACAGGAACCTCCATCTCCGGATGCTTCAACTCTTTGACAGCTTCATGCCAAAGAGCTGTGGGAGCCCTGCTCTGCCGTTACTCGTTCCAAGGACAATACAGTAATAAAACAAGAAGCTACAAGACTGGGAATAGAATTTCTTAGGCATTCTTACAGAGTATAGGGCAGATACAGATCTAATTAAACCAGAAATTAAGTACCAGATTGCAAACTCAGACTGGTCTTGCATTGTTTGGTCCATTTGCTGTGAAGGCAAAGTTATGCCTCTATTTTCTCCACATCATTTGAGCCTTCTGGTGAGAGAAGAGTCCCCTCACAAAGAACGAGCCTCTTCTAAAAAGAAGCTAGCAAAAAAGCCTCCTCTTAAATTTGTAGCCAGCCGCATATGGGGTGAGAATAATCCTTTCCCCAGGCAGGACCTGGTAAGAAGAGTCCACTGGATGTCAAAAGTCTTCCTGGCACAAGCCCCATGATTCAGGAAGAGGGAAGTAACACAACGTTAATAGTTCTTGAATGCAGTCATAGTTCTTCAAGCTACCACCTACTACACGTCAAATTCCTGCTACAAAACAGAAGATGCAATCCACACTGACAGTAACAAATAGCATCAATAAACCCAATGGGAATTCATAACGGGACTCAGACACATTCCTAGTACTGCCACAGAGGGGACAAAAATATCTGTGCACCCACGGTGAGGAGAAACGCTTTCACAGGAAAGCATCACCTACTCAGCACAGTACTGCAGAAAGAGTGTTGTAAATGTTAATGCTAGAAATGAAGTTACAGCCCTGCATCAGCAGAAAGATCACTCGGGTGCTTTAGCACTGCTCAGAGCAAACCCAAACAGCATGCCAACTCTGAATACTGTTGTTAAAACACTGTGAGGAACAGCAAAACCAGTAAGGGAGAACTCATTCGGTTTTGTTCTGTGTCTCATTGGAAAACCTGTTGGAAACTAAAGCAGTAGCAGAACAATTAATGACCAAGATGACAAAAAAAAGCTACAAAATCACAACAGCAAGCTGAGTTTCCCTCCCACAGCAAGGCACTGAGTGATGACACACACCCAGGAAGCTCCCGGAGTTGCACCAACACAGTCACACTCACTCCCAGACACCTTTCCACCACCCAGTCCTGATACACATTTACTATGAATAGTATTTCCCACAGAGAGAAGAACCAGGGCTTTACATTTATTTCTCTGCAAGCTGAAGGATGACACATCCACAGCGCAAGACAGCAATACCACATTTAAAACCCTGGTAGAGGTAGTAAGTGGCCCGGTGTAACTTGGTGCACCTTCTCTCAACTCGTCATGCAGTATTTGATCTACAGCAGAGACAGAAAAGATACTGAGTAGAGAAGAGGATAATACAGTGCAGGGAGGAAATAAATCATCTACTATAAAAGAAGTGTAAGCAAAGCCAGAAAGCGACAGCACTTTTAATTGAACAGTTGAGGAAGCCAATTTTAAACCCTGTAAGGGAGAGCGGAGGAAAACCAGCAACGCCCACTGACTATATATTACAATGTAAGTACACACTATACATGAAGACACCTGCATTATATGTGTGCAGCAGTTCTACAGGCAGGCATAATAGTTTAACTCTCACATTCACAAGAGAGTAGCTACCCTCATATTTCTGAGGAAAAGGCTTTAAAAAGAATAGCTCAAGCCTGTTTTAAATAAATTATTCTAAAGCTTTACATTTCCACGTGGTCAATGTCAAAATATCACCCTGCCTTCAATAAGGCATAACTCACATCATCGAATGCAGCACATTTATTCCCCTTCCAGGCTCACCTTGAGCACAGCCAAGTGCTGCAGACATTTAGCTGGGTTCAAGCCAAAGGTGACTGTACATACATTAAGACATAGAGCATCTGCTGGACAACACATTAAGAATGGGTAATAATTGGGAGGTAATATGTCCAGGCACAGAATTAAGACTGAAACACAAATGACTTCTATGTCTCACCAGCACATCTGATGACTACAGTCTAGACCTTGTAATGAAAGAATTGGAAGGAAGAATGGGAAAAAGCACAGTTAATAGTTGTGAAATCCTGTTTGTTTCATTTAAATTGCAGGTGTATGTCTTCATAATGACCTCTAATCATTTATTCCAGTATAGCTGGAGCTCAAGTACTTTGCAATTCTGTGCAAGTTGTGAGGCCACTTATTTCAAACAGTACTCACACACAAGGAATTTTACATTGATTCAATTACATGTCCTCCCCAAAGCCTGAGAAACTTTGCAGGTACTAACGTGAAACGATTGAGCAGTGTCCAGCAGACAACTAATATTCCAGCATTAATAGAGCATGTTCAAAGAATTTCAGAACATAAGGCGAAGCAGATTTCTGAAACTCAGCTATCCAGTTAGAAATACTGTGCTAGTTTTGGGTGGGATAGTTACTTTTCTTCATAGTAGTTAGTATGAGACTGTTTTTGATTTATGCTGAAAACAGTGTTGACAATGCAAAGATCTTTTTGTTATTGCCCAGCAGCCTCACACAAAGCAGAAGGCTTTTCTGCTCCTCACCCCACCCCACCAGTGCTGGCCGGGGACATGGCCGGGACAGCTGGCCCCCACTGACCAAAGGGATATTCCATGACATACAACATCACGCTCAGCACATAAAGCTGGGGGGGAAAGCAGGAAGGGGACAGGGGGGCATTCAGAGTGATGGCATTTGTCTTCCCACATAACTGTTATGCATGATGGAGCCCTGCACCTGAGGATGGCTGAACACCTGCCTGCTAATTGGACGTGGTGAATGAATTCTTTGTTTTGCTTCGCTTGCATGGATTCTGCTTTACTCTATTAAACTTTTTATCTCAACCTATAAGTTTTCTCACTTCCAATTCTCTCCACCATCCCACCGGAGTGAACAAGTGGCTGAGTGAGGCTTAGTTGCCAGCTGGGGTTAAACCCTGACAAATATAGCCAAAATATTTGAACTGCACATAAACTTGCCGACAGTGAATTATTCACCATCTTGATGAGAGCTCTCACTGTTGACAATACCACTGAAAACCACACATTGTTCAGAGCTCAGAGGTTTCTGCCCATGTAAGACAATGTCTTTCTCAAGACTCCTAAATGCTCCATGTACAGTGGAGAGCGATAAACCAGCAAAGCTCATACAACGCTGCCAGCACTTGTTCAAACATGCTTCCCCTCCAGTGGTCCATCAATACAGAAACACTCAGTACTGCACACTTATTGCCCAGGTCTTTAATTCAGTTCTTAAATTCAAAAGGACGACTACAAACCCATCTCCAGTCACTTGTAAGAAATCTAGTACAATTTTCAGAGCCACCAGCAACTGACGGGCAATAGCCATGGCTGGGTACATCTCCCCATGGCCCCCTCAAACTCTACATTATAAATAAATGGCTGATTTCTATGCTGTGGAGAGATCTAACTACTATAAACTGCACAACTCAATGCCAAAGTTTCTGCAGAAAGGAAGGGGAGTCTTATGGAAATTTTCACCCCACCCCACATTGCATTGTTCTCTCAAAACTCTTTCAATATCTCTTAGGCCCTGAACACAGAAAAACATCATCTGTTTTCCCACCTTCAGCAAACATTCAGGTTAGGATCCGTACACACTAAGCACAGAAGAGACAGCTTCGGAGAGAAAACTGTCAGCCTGTCAATGTAACACAAGCCAGGACTGTAACAGAGGGTAAGGAATAAGGGTGGTCATGCAAAGCATGTCAGCAAAACAAAATTGTCACCAGGTCACTTTGCCATTTGATTTCACCAATTAACTGCTTCACCTACAGTCACCAGTTTACAGTGCATGCAGCTGAGCCAGGCTTTTCAGCTGCCTCCCGACCAGCAAGCAGTGCTGGACACAGCAAACAGCTACAGCTGCCCAACCATCAGACCCTACACTAGAACAAGAACAAGGAGAAAAAAAACAACGGCAAAAAAAAAATCCACTGGTCACAGATGGTATCAGCAGAAAGAAGGATTAACAGGGACGAGTATCAGCTCATCTGATAGTCTCCCCAACCTTTCCACTGCAAACACCAAAGCATGGAAGAGAGGGTGCTGCTGTTGACTGTATGCCTAATCTCCTGCAGCCCCTCGGATATCCCCAATTAGTGCAAACTCGCATCCATCCCCATCATACCCTTAAGCTGGTATGATTTAACCTGAAGCCCACCTCCAGAAAAGGATAGAAACACTACTGACGGTCTGCAGGGAAGAGACCAGGACCTCACCAGAAAACACAAACACCCTCAAGTTGCACAAGGTGCCCAGGTGATTTGGGGAACACCTTTGAGACAGTTTGCCCCATGGCAGTAACTACAATAAGCTCCAAGGGCCAGTTACACAAGTCCTGCATGACCTGCCACATTTACTTAAGATGCTATTAGCATGCCTAAATTAGATTTTCAGTTTGAAACCAATTATATTTATTTGATTTCATGCCAACATCTCTGGCTAATTTAAAGGGCACTGGTGCTATGCAGTGTTAATTCTACACAATGGAAAGCAGGCTCAAACATCTCATTTCCAAACACCGCAATATTACTGGAAAAGATTTAACCTTCCCTCTGTCAGTTGTCTTTATGGTATATGCAGCAATGTAAATATCATACTGGCTGTCATCAGGTATTACCAAGGCTCAACACACAGCCCTGGTACGGTAGCCAAGCCAGCGCTCTCCTTTCCTCCCTCCCAACCTTTATCTCTGAACTCTGTCTCAAATGTAATTGTCAACTGTAGAAGATATTTTATTTGGCCAGGATTCCACTAAACAGAACAATCTGTCTGCATACAGTGCAGATATCTGATAGTACAGTGGTTACTTAAAAGCTTATTTACCTAAAATATCTCATAAGTCCTCTCTTAAAGGGTATCATCCCTTCTTTTCAGGGAATAGCTTGATCTAGTAAGTCTTTTCTGCATCTATTAGTGTGTTCAGCACACAAGATTAGCCCACTGGTTAAAAATTACATTCTTTAACCAAGAGTAATGAGAACCACCCTGAGCCTTAGGATCCGAACAAGTAACTACATTCAGGCTCCTAGTCCACCAGCCTCTCAGCTGTTCAAATAAAGATTTGCATTGGTGAGTTGTTCAACAGGAAAACAGCTCATGCTCAAGATGCTTTTTTCAGTGAAGTACAGTTTGCTGGAAGTCAATACCAAGGTATTTCTTAGCTGTTAATAACAAGTTATTTATTAGACACCACATGGCATCCTCAATGACAATTTTTACTTTAGTGAAGGGATGGAATTTACAGCCTCAGCTTTCAACTTGCTTGGTGCTCTACCTCACAAGGTGAGAAACGGAAAGAAGTTCATAAAGAAGTGGCCCAGGACATAAAGTTCTTACAGGTGAGGCCATATAACCCATCAAGTTTCCAAAGGACTCTTTTCCACTGGCAGATCTTAAGGAATCACAAGTCAGAGATGTTTGTAGTCAACATATTTTAAGGTTTGGAGACAGCACGAACACCAAGCTGCAGCTCTTCCATGCCTTCACTGGGAAGTATCCTTGCAGATTACAGCCTGAATGTAAAGCAAGCAGTGTAAAAAAAAAAAAAAAAAAAAACCACCAAAAAAACCCACTGAGCTATAGACACATGCTACATAAGAGAAGGCATTGTTACTTCCCACTGTCATAGGGAATTCATTAAGCAGCTGTTTCATACAGCGATGACAGGGTCACAAGGAAGTCTGAGCATTTAATAGAACGTGTGCCTGTAATTCCCCCATGCACCATTTCAAACGCAAGCATTCATTAATTTGGTATAGGGATTATACAATTTGGCATCAGCTATAGCAGGGAACTGGACTCCATGACTCTAACAGTCCTTTCTGGCTCTGCATCTCATCAAAACAAGTAACAGTAGCTTTCCATTTCTGTTCTGAAAATTGACATAATGAAATCCATCCCTGGGGATTTTGCAGGAAAGGTGTTTACCTCGTGACAAGAAGCATTGTCTTCAATTTATGAGTTTTTAAGCCACCAAGATAACCTAACATTGTGTTGCCTGCCTGAAGCTGGAGATGGCCTGAAATGCCTCACTGCTGTTCCAGCTCCCCCACTTACCTCAACAGTTTTCAGTTCTAAGCACGGCCAGCTAATTTTCTTAAGAAAAAGTCTGTAAGTGCTCTCATCCCACAGCTATTAACTTGCTTTCTCACTTTTTCAAATGGCGTTTTCCACTACGCTCTGCACCATTTTCAAAGCTTCCTTTTCAGAAGGGCTGGAATGCACCCTGAAACCCAATAAAATGGACTCAAAATCCCCTGAAGATCAGAAATTAGCAAGAACCTGACTTAGAATGAATCAAAAATGAAAATTCACAAACTGTACAGCAGCAACTACAGAGCTTTCATCCAACATTTAGGAAAATTTCAGTTTTACAAAACATGTTGAATTGCCACAAGATGCAATAATCGCTCGTCCTGCACATCAATACAATTTCACAACTAGTATTTTCAATCATTTTCCTACTTGACAACACTCTCCCCTCTAATGAGCTGCAAAATTTGTCAATTACCTCTGCTCTAAGACAAAAGGCAACTTAACTTCTTCCACACAGTAAGCTAGCAGAGGATACCACAGGACCAAGCCACAAGCTCAGTCAGATCTCACCAGAAGCAAGGTGGAGTACTCCAAGGTCAAAATTTCACTCTGCAGTTTTAACTTAATTAACAATTCCATGGATGGATGAAAAGGAAACAGAGCATCCTCCCACACAGCTTTATTAATAGCAAGGTGCTAGCAGTAAAAACAGTGAAGTCTGTGCTTAAATTACCATTCATGACTATAAAGCGGTAAAAATTTGGCAAAACCCAAGGAGAATTTACTACAGTAAGGGACAATCACTGAAGTACTTCAACTCAACACTATCCCTTAACAGCTGCTCGTACCTTTTCTCTCCAGGATGAATTTACATAGGCTTATTTCCTGCCTGAAGGAAATATCCATTTGGGAGAATGCTATAAAGTCAGTTTAGCATGAAATAGTGAAATGAAATAAACCAAGAAATTTTTCTCTCTCCCCCACCCCCAAGACAGTAGCTCTCAAGACAAAATGGATAGAGAAAAAAAAATTGAAATTTGGCAAGAGATTAAAACCTCCTTCAGAAGAGCTTTTCTATATTCCCTCAAAAGTGCATTTTAATTCAACTGACTTGTAAGAGTTTCAAAGTGTTGTTTCACAAGCATGCAGTACAAGCTGTATAAAACTTTCATGGATGCGAAGTGGAAGGAAGATGCAGCTAATTTGGTGATTTGGTGAGAAAGTGAATCACTGCTCTGAATTTACTCTGTACTCCATTCACAATGCAACTTGTGAAGCCTTTAAGACTTGAAGATAGCTGTCCCCTTCAGAATTCCCAGTGTGCAGAAACAAAGAGGTCTAAGAAATCTTTGCAAGGTGTGTTATTGGTAGAGGTTGATACACAACCAAGTATTTTTTTTCAGGGTGGAATTTCTCTCAATTGCAAGCAAAATCGTGCTATTGTGTTAATTTGAAAAGAGTAATTTCTACTTAAAGATCGTTGTTACCTGATATGTGTCACTGTGTTAAGAACCTTGAGAAGTGGTAAAAGAAAGGACTTGGGGGGGGGGGGGGGGGGGGTAAGTTGCTGGATGTTGTAGCTAATGAGTAGGTGTGAAAAGCAATACTGGATTTTTCTTTTTTGCTTTTGGATCACCACAAATCCCTGCCTGCTTGTACTACATGATGAGACCACATAATCTGGTTAAAAAACAAGGAATATGCAGGCTGTGATGATTAATATGAGAACCTCAGGCACAAGCAGTGTTTCAAGGCAAACAACACACCCAGACAACCTAAGGGCTCAAACTTAGAGTTGACAAAATCCCACACCAAGGTCAGTTGCTTCGCTTGTATTTATACACAAGAGGAACATGAGAAGTACTGAAGCGATATCATGGACCTAGTCAGGTACTTGTACCCCTGTTGTCATTTAGCTGTACTACACCATTTCTTACAGTGATCTTGTCTTACTCAAGTCAAACAAGTATGATTTTGTTCTTAGTATGGCTCCCTTTATTAGCATATGCATTATTTTGCACAGAGGCACCACATCTCCTCTCATAGACCAGGAGCAATGACCTTCTGGTAAAGAGTCTGGACTGCCTGTCAGCCACAGGGACCTAACCCTGCCTTCAAGAATTTCCCACATGACTGCCAGAAAGATAGATGGCGTTTCATGTTTTTTTAGAAATGTCAAGGCTGAACTCCCTTAGGTGAAGTCACAGGAAACTGCAGCAACTTTGAGAGCCAAGTTCTTCACATCTGCATCTCAGTTGTTTGATTCTAAAGGGAACGCAGGGTAATAGGCTAAATTCATCTGGAAAGTCCCAGGATCCTGATATTTCAAAGACTTTGCAATGCCAAATTCCACTGCTCCAACAGCTATTCTTCTACACCCACAAAGCTCTCAAGTCTGTCTCTCCCTATTAAGAAATTTTAGTAACACCAAGTTTACAAGTGCTCCATTAGCATGTCCACAGCTAAATTTACTGCTACAGAGATTTACGATGGATGTCATGCATTTTAGGGGACATCTTCCAAGAAAATTTGACCAAAATGCTGTTTTTCACAATTCACTAACACAATCAGCAATAAGAACCAGTGTTATTGCCCATCATTTTAAATAGCTCCAACTTTTATTAAAAGATTACATCTCTACACGCTGACTTGGTGGGCAAGCTGCTAACACTCAGAAATAAAATAGATCCTGCCAAGTTTAAACAGACTAACGTTCTGGGGAAGAGCTGATTCTCTCCAAGATTTCTTCATCTGCAGAAGGAAGAAGCCTCCCAGGCATGCATTTGTCAGCCAGCACATACACCCCTCAGGTGTGCATCAGAAGCAGAGCACATTCAAATTTCCCAGCACCAGCCAAAATAATTGCATTGAATTGAAACTATTTAAATGGTATCCTTGAGAAATGAAAGTGTTAAAGCATTAATCAGTGCACGAACCTAGAAGTACTGGAAGCAACTGCCACATAGAAACCAACCACAGGAAAGCATGAACTACTTCCACATGAAACATCCCATATGTTTTGGGATTTTTTTTTCCTGTTAATACCCCAGAGTAGCTGAAAGCAGCGGGAACCATCTCTGCCCTCCCCTGAAATCAGCAGGCAAGCAGCCATGCCACTTTGATAACAAGGATGTATTCTTCCCAGCCAGCCTCTCACCACTGCTTTGCTTTGAATGTCCTCAGTCTGCTTCCCTGCGCATTTTATCTTCCTTCCTATCAGAGAACAACAGAAACACTAAACAAAGACACACACACAACTAAACACTTTTTGCTTTCACTTCCCAAGAGGTGAAGATCACCTCAATTTAGCCCTATTCTAGTAGGGCGATAGTATCAAAGGTCTTACAGAAATGAGATGTGCCAAGTACTCAAAGGAAAGGTATGCTGGATGCAGAAGTAACCTGGCTATTCAGTTGCATTCAAGAATACACGAGAAGGTATCTTTGTCTATGTCCAAGCAGCTGAGAAATTGTGGTACTGAGCATCACCCACTCCAGTGCCCAAGCAGACCAAGTAATACAAATGACTACAAAAAAAACTTTTTAAACAGATCTACATTTGCTCAATGTTAATTTTATGTAAGTTTTAACACAGTACAAAATAACAAAAAGGCTTTTCTATCAACTTTAAGTGGAAAAAGCTTACAAGTGAGCACACAAAGGAAGTCTTCAAATGAATTAACCAGCCTGAATATTGGGAATACCATGCAGGAATCAAGTTTGTTTAGCTAGGCTGGGGGGAGGAGTGGGAATTCGTGAGGAAATGCTAAAACAAAACATATGGCACCAAGACTGAAGTCTAAACACTCAATTTAGTTCCCAAGCAGTTATGTTTTATAGAGTGTAACATTTTTCTTGAATGGGTTTTAAATAGTTAGGCAAATGAAACAGGCTGCAGCTAGCACATAAGACTCACAGGTAAAGATCAACACCACGCTTTAAAAAAATAAATAAATAAACCAAAAAAAGACTGCAATGTTATCATTGGACAAGAGCATCCCATTTCAGCCTGGTTTTTACACCCAAAAACTTTGATGGTACCTGGTGAGTACTTAAAGGCTGTTCTTTTTCAATGGCAGTGCTTTTTCAGTACATGAGATAACTGCTCAAGCACAAGATGGGTGGATGGGTGACCACAGACATTTTGATACAATTTGGGGAAGCAGAAATCTTAGCTTTAACAAGTTCCTCTATACCTGCAAAAGACAAATTTCTCCCACACAGGTGTACATATGCTCACACATAGAGCTTGGAAAGAAGATGGCTGGAAATCTGAATATTCAACTCCAAAAGATGGCATTCACAGGCAAAGCCCAACTCAAAAAGCTACATGAACTGCAGTCATTAAAAAAACTAATCACTCAGTAAACGGTAACTTCAATTTTCAATTTAAGCTTGATTTCTGATGGGATAAGAAACTCCCACCACATCTGTTCATGCAGCCTGCACTGTCCTCATCGCTACGAAGGAATCTGTCAGGGGAAAAAGGGCACAGGAAAAGAGCAAGGGAGTACTCCCACCTCTAATTTATCTTCTGTTTCTGGCACAGACCGTTCACAGCAAAGAGGATGCTCCTAAATCAAACAGCCACAGCCAGCAGGGTTCCCATCTTTCCAAAAAAGTAGCAAAATGAGGATGACCCAGTTCCAACCAACTTTACTGCTACCAGCATTTCCAACAGGAATTATGAGATTCAAGGGAACCTACATGTGCAAGTATCTGATCAGCACAAGCAGCATAAGGTCAATTTTTTTTTTCAGGCTTCAAAAAGACAACTGCAATGATTTATATGCAATCCACGCTTAGAAGACCACCTCCACAACTACCAGCACACACTACATTTTTCTTTTTAGGTGAAAATTTAGATGTCCCCATAGGCGGTGCTCACCTGCAAAGACTATCGCTACTCTGGAGGTACATTTCATAGAAATACTTTATAAAATTGCTTCCTCTATCCCACCTCCTTTTTGACATGAAAGTCAGGTTCTGATCCTGAGCAAGGTTCCTTGATTCAGTGTACTGGAAATTATTTAAGCCTAAGGAGGCTTACTCAGCAGTTATTAACACTAACCAAGCACAATAAACACCAGCATTAATCCATACCTTTATAATGGTATGAGTCACCCCCAGTGCTGAGTAATCCTTTTTTGTTTTAGTATTAGCCAGAACCAGGAAGGCAGTTTTACAGGAGAAGTTCTCCTTGCAGGTAGAAAACTTGCTCTTTCAGTTCCTGCACTGAAACGGTATGGAGCCACCCATGTCAAATAGAAGCCACATATGGCTATTTTCAGGCAAAACCAATACAAATTAAGGAATGAAACTACACATGGATTTCCTTTATTCTGGTGTGGAAAAAATAGCTGAGCTGGCAATCTACTGAATAGTGGACTCTGAATTTAAAGAGCAACAGTTTTCATCAGGAAACAAGTTAAATCCTTTAAAAGCACGGGTGCAAGGTTCATCTCCTTCCACACCAGGACGTCTCTTTGTTCGCCGCTGATAGACTTTTACAGCTTTACAGAAGTAAAGAGAGCTCAAGAAAAAAAAAATACAACCAAAAAAACCCTTGAGGTTTGCAGGAGACATGAAGCAGGAGGTAAGGCAGTCCAGTTAAATGAGTGACATTTTGTCCCACAAATCATACATGTGCTAAGAAACCTACATCAAATATTCATCCAGGACACTAGCAGACACACCGATGTTTGGGAGGGGGGCGGCGGCGGCGGGGGATGGGAAAGTTAAAAAGAGAAACCATATGTTTCCAATATACACGTTTCAGTCTACACTCCATGACACACCACAATGCCAACACAATCTCTCAGTGAGCAGGCGACATCCAGAACCTCGGTTTACAGAAGGACAGGGAAGAGAAAGAAATTAAAATACTTCTGATTTCTCCCCAAGTTGTCAGTTAACATGAGACAATGACACATCTCTGTGCTCCTTCTAATACTTTGAGGCTATAGGATGTGCATCTCCAGCAGCAAGTTCTCCTAAGAGCAGAAGTGCATTTACATTCCCTTTTGTTCCCATCCCACCCTGCTACAAAGAGGCAGATTGTCCATTCGCTCCCATCTTTGGGTACTCAAGCTCAAATCCTTGCTTTGTGCTACCAAAGAACCCCTTTGCAGACTTTCAAATGTAAAGAAAGAAAAAAAAATTAATTTCTTACACACAGAGATCCAGTTCCCTTTCCCCGGGAAAGGGGTGGCACGTTCTGCCCCTTCCTCCCTGCACCTTTATCTCCTGCTTCTCAAAGAGGCTGAACATCATCCTCCCCAGGGCACATTTTCCAAAGGCGGTTTAAAAGGTTGATCTGTAAGATTACACCTTCCTGTCTTTACAGGGAGTTTGTTACCTTCCTAAAGCACTGCAGCTCCCACCGAGCAAAGGGAGAGGACAAAGCCTGATCCCACAGAGCAATAGGAATTTCCAACAAGGATTTCCACCACCACCCCCCAGCTTTAGTTCCTTCCTACTTTTAAACAATGCCAAGAATTTAATCTCTTAAAAGAGCATTTTCACAAACTCTCCCACCCTCCTTAACAGAAAACAAGTCTCCCCACGAGGCAGGGATGGGAGGCCTGGGCACGATAGCGCTACATCATTTATAAACTTCAAATAAGAGCACTCCACAAAGATTACTCTAAAAATTAACCTCCTTCCTAAAAGCCTTTGGCCAGGAGCCTGCCCTGCCGCCTCCTGCTTTATTTCGTGCCTCCGGAGAGCGAGACGGGAGGCACTGACCTTAGAGTCACCTGTGGCACCACCTCAGATGTGTCACATACTCGCCCTAGAGCAGTATATCCCTCTAACACACACCCCAACAAAATGGTTGAGACAGCCAATAAATCAGTACAGCGGGAGGCCTTTGGTAACTGTGCAGTTTGAAGTCAAGAGAGAGTGAGAAGGGGGAAAAAAAAAATAAATCATTTAATGGAGAGAGCAAGGGCTGGGGCCTCGACCTGTGAGGACAATGAATGAAAATGCACAGCAGCAGCAAAAACCCAGGATAAAAGGCTTGTTCGGTGCCACTACAAAACCCTCCGTCCCCTGCGCGGACCAAAGCAACACGGGGCTCCCGAAGTGCTGAGAGGAGTCGTCCCCCGAAATGAATGGGGGTGCCCCAGAAAGGGAGAGCCCACGTCAGCAGCGGAGTTGGCTCCTGCAGACCACCTCACGCCCACCGCATCGAACCCGCCCGGTGACGGGCACAGAGGAGCCCCCACAGCGCGGACCCCCATCCCGCTCCGTGCCCGGCGTGAGGGTACCCGCGCCGCCCCCCCCCCCCCCAGACAGGGCCGGCAGAGGCTGGAGATGAGCCCCCTGCCAGGGGGTGCCCCCCAGCTACCCCAAGCCTCTGCTGGGGACGGGGCAGACCCGCACCCGCCGCTGCGGGTCCCGCACACGCGTGAGGAGGGGAGACCCCGCAACCCCCGCACCTCCGGCCAGGCTGCAGCCGCGGGGGCCCCCAGCCCCTCCCTGACCACGCACCCCCCACGGCGGGGGGACACGACCCGCACGCACCCCCCCTGGACCGGGGAGGGGGGCAGACACCCCGAGCACATACCTCCCTCGCGAAAAGGGGCAGACCCCCCCTCTGTCAAGCGGCCTCTTGGACCCTCACACCCCTGGGACAGGGGGCAGAGCCCCGCACAGCCTCCCCACACACACACGTATCAACCCACTCAGCGGGGAGGGGTGGGGGTGGGGTGACAGTACCCCCCAGCTGAGGGGGGCCAGGCTGCCCACGGTGCCCTCGGCGGAGGGACACACACACGCCCCTCAGCGAGGGGGCGCCCCGCACCCCCCACCCGCCCCGCCGTGCGCACAGACAGCGGGTGGGGGCCGGGCGCCCCCGTCCCATCCCGCCGCGCCGGCCGCTCACCGATAACCTCCTGCAGCTCGTAGTCATCCTTGTTGATGGACCAGGGCAGCGCGCTGGGGTCCTCGGCCATGGCCGCGCCGCGCCCGCCGCCCGCCCGCCCTCCGCACCGCGAGGGGGAGTGCCACGCAGGAGCGAGGGAGCGGAGAGGCGCTGCGCTGCCCCGTGCGGCCCGGCTGCCCCGACCCCCAGCCAAGACCCCGCCGGCAGCGGCACCCGCAGCCCCGCCGCCTCCGCCGCCGCCTGCCGCTACCACCGGCCAAACTTTGCCTGCTCCCTCCACCTGCCCATGCCCAGAGCGCCCTGACGTCACCCGCGCACGCCGCCGCGCGCACGCCCCGCCCGCCACCGCAGGGCGCCGCCCGCCGCCATCTTGAGCGTGGCGCGCCGCCGCCGCCGCCGCCGCCACACCACCACAGTTTATTTGACTGCCGTCACCGGTCTTGGGGGATGGGTCGGTACGGAGCGCTGCCGAAAGCAGGACGGCTAAAGGGAGAGCCCTTAAGGAAGGGAAAGGGAAGGGCGGGGATGCCACACACAAGATGGCGGCTGCCCACATCTTCCCCTCCCTCAGCCAGGAGGCGGGAGGTGCTGCTGGCCTAAGACCTTTTGCGGGCTGCAATTGGCTGCCAACGGCTGAACCCGCAGCACCCATTGGCGGGGTAACTTGTCAGTCGCATCGTGTCCTTCTCCAGGGTCCCTTCGCCTGAGAGGCCTGCGGTTGGGGCCGGGAGCGAAGGCCGGGGAGCGGCGGGAAGAGGCGGCCGGGGCTGCGCCTGCCGTGAGGGGTGTCCCAGCCCGGCGGGAGGCAAGTGGCCCCGGGCGCGGTGTGCCAGCAGCCCTTCTCCCAAACGTGGTGACGGCTGGCCGCTGTGGCAGCCATGGAATGTGCGCTGGACACATTGGAACCCACCGGACAGAAGGGTGGAAAGCGATGGCGCAGCCTCGTGTGGATTTGGTCCAGGAGGGACGTTTTAATCCCGAGGCGAAGAGGGCCAAACCACTGCCACCCGTCTCCGTTTCCCTACTGACCACGGCCCTGTGGTGAGCAGGTGTGGAGCCCAGCCCAGGCGCTTCAGGGATCCACATTCCGTGTTTAAAAATAGTTCCCGGGGTTATGATGGGTATGGAGGGATCGGGAGGTCGGGTTTTCTCCTCACTGCCTCTGAAGATGAGCAATTCTCCGGTTTCCCAGCTGCTGAATGCTTCTGCTTGCTCCACACTGTAAATTCAACACTCCTGGGGTATGTCCAACACCCTTATCCTATGGGTCACAGCCCACAAGTTTGTAGCTGGAGCTTTGTTGATTTGGATGCATTCAGAAGTACATCGGGTGGTCAGGGGAGGGGAGGAAATCCGATTAAAAGAGTAAGGAATGTGAGGCTAACTGGTACCATGAACCCATGAGGGATGCTGTTAAAGTGTTTGCAGTTTGGGGATCTGATCGTTTTTTCCAACATAAAAAGAGATGAAATGGTGCATCTCTCACTGTCACCCAGCACGATAGTAACCATCAGGAAAGCTGACTGGGAAGCTCTTCATCAGGTTTCATTCCTCTTTGTCAGTCACTATTCTTCTTGTAGCTCAATGTCAGGCACTACTGTGACTCAAAGAACATCAGTTATACATATTTTTAGCTTATTAGGACAAATTCCTGAGATGCCTCTGATGAACTAGGCTTTGTAGAGGGCCAGTGTACCCTGCCAAATGCATCCTCTGAGTTCTGAGTCCAGTATTTCACTTGTGCTACCTAACACAGGACACTAACTCCCTCCTCCTACTCTTTTTTTTTTTTTTTTTTTTTTTTTTTTTGTCCTACAGAAGCAAGAGGCCCACAGTCCCATCTCGCTTGCTGCGCTGCAGGCACTGAACAACGATGGTCTCTGTCATAAGGCAGAGCTTTCAACTGAAAAGCTGTTTGTTTTTCCTGCTTGTCTGTGTTAAACATTCCTCTGCTGAGCGATTTTTAATATTTGCTAAATATGCTTTAATTACTGCTCAGAACTGTCTCTGTGATCTTATAACCATGTTATAAAAGGAGTTTATACAGCAATTAAAAACAGGTTTTACCCCAGAGCATGCACTTGGGTAGCCAGCGTCATATTTCTGATAGCTAACAGCATTTTAAAAATGGATCTGAGCCAGGCATCAACAACAAAGAAAGACTTATATATGCTTAATTTTACCACAGTGTTTTTTAAATCAGAACCATATTTTTAATTCTCTTATTTTGGACCAAAAATCCTCCCCCTGAGGACAATGCTAAAACTCTATTGATTTAGATCAGTAGGGCAGGATTAGGTCCACAATGAGCCTTGTTCTTTAAGAATTAGCACAGACTTTGATCTAAATTAAAATTTAACAAGTGCACTGACAAGACCACCAGCAGCCACATGAACATACACAGATGAATGCTGTATTTTAGTTTTCCAGCTCTGCCATGAAAAATGCACTTCCACATTTTTAAGCCAAAATCTCTCATTCACATAGAATCCAGGTCCCACAAATTTTGTATTATTTTTTAAATGAAATCAGCATTTTGGGGCCCTCAAAAGACAGGCATTGCTGTTGCATTCATTCATTCAGCATGTTGGTTTAACCTGCATCTGTTGAGGGATGAAAAAATGGAGTTTCCACAAAGGTCTTAATCCTTAGTCCACTTCAGATCTCCAAGCAGCATCTTCTCCTTTTTCATTGTTAATATTCTGCTTATGCTACTCTTCCCAATTTGCTTTATTTTGTCTAGTTTGTGTAGGTTGTAAGCTCATCAGGGCAGAGGTGATGCCTGTATTTATAAAACAGCCTATGAAGTAGTGCTGCTGAATCCAGTGGTTTGTTGTAATAATAAGAAGTTTTAGTAGAAATCTGAAGTGGAAAAGCAGTTTCCTCATGCATCCACTTCCGCTGTGGACCAGGCTTTACAGGAGACTGAGAAGTGGAAAAAATCCAAATGTCTTTCAAGTAGGAAGGCTGCAATCTGAGAAAGTCTCAGAGCTGGGTTTCCCCTGATTTTTGACTTCCAGGAAAACACCACAGTGATTAGAGCAGGCGGTGCCCTCCTCCCATTGATTTTGCTGCAAAGTAAAGGCTTTCTTCTGGCACCTGCAAGCACAACAGGCACACGATCCATGCACAAAATGCTTTCATTCTTATAAGGTACATGGTTTCCTGCCTTTGTGGGCCAACTGCTGATTACTGGGTGCTGTCCAGCTCTTTACCCTTTTTTTTCCCCATTCATGTAATATTGGCTATCATAGAACTGATGTTTAATACATAGATTGGTGATTCTAATCCTCAGTACACAGATGATACTAGCTTTAGTGCCTGTAAAGGATCCTTGACGGTTGATATATTTTATCATCATCGCTAGTGTGAACATAAACTTCACTTACACTTGGGTTGTACAAAACTAGTCTAAACTCTAGTTTGCATATTGAGGCACTGCAGATTTCATCTTTCTATTCACATAGAATAATTTTCTTCTTGTTATAGTTCAAGGCAAAGTTGCTTTTTTGGAACAGCCACACAGAAGCATTTGCTGACACAGTTCAGTAGTGTTTGAGGCCATGGCATTTGTTGCTGCGTTTCTAGTTAAAGGCTTTTTAAGGCATCATAAACTGCTGTTTGTAAGTGACTATGCATTAGCTACCATGATTCTTGCCAGCAATAGCAGTTAATGTGCTTATTGAACTGCTTGGTACGGCCATGGTTTGCTAAAGCGAGGGGGAGCCCAACAATGCCTGTCTTATTGCATTTAGAATAGGGCCAAGCGCATGTCGGCAAGTGGAATGCCTGCCCTTGTTTCACTGCAAAATTTGCCCGCTATTCTTGCTTTATGGAAACACTTCCAGATTTATTGAAGGGACCTTACTCTATCAAACAGCAGCTGATTATTTAACAAAGTACAAGGCAATTTCCTCTCCAGCTGACTTTATCTCTGGGGATTTCTCCTGGCAGCTTTACTTTGGGTTTTGAGAAATAAGGCAAGGACCATGCCATGGAGGAAGGAGGAGTGATTTAAAACCCTCCAACTGGGGTAAGTTTTTAATAACAGTTGTTTTCAAAACATAAGCCAAATGCCAGTCTAAACCACACCAGCAGGTTTTTGTAAGTGATCCTGTGTACTACCATGTATCTCCGCCCCGTCATTGAGTGCAGGCGTGCTAAGTCATTTAAATTCACCTTTGAGGTCACTTTGAAGTCAAGTAGCTGAAGGCCCGGTTTTAACAGGTGAATTCTGGTTCTCACAGCATGTTTACTGAAACCAGCTTTCGCTCTGCAAACACACTTCTTATCCCATCACCACTGCCCCTCAACAGAAATGTTGTGCTGTTCTCTTACTTCCTCCACTGAAAATATCCCCTGATTTTAAGCTCCAGGGAACAAGTGAAGAGCTTAGGATCAAGACATGTTTTTTCTTTTTACTCTTTTCTTCTAAGTTTATGATTTTTTAGTGTACAAACTGAAAGCCAGTTAACCCTCTCTGTAACAAACTATAGCTGCTGCCTCCTTCAAATCTAATATAAAATCAGTGCTAGGTTTAGAAAATAATTATAACAAGATCTTGATTACCACATACCTGAACCAGAGTTTAGTAATCAGCTCTTGATCTGCTCTGGTTTACAATAATGCTTTCTTCATACTGCTTTGTCTTTACAGAAGCTGATGAAAGACACTTCACATGCCCACACCTCCTTTCGCCCTGGGAATGTCAAAGCTTCTAAGGACAGAAAAGTTTTCCCACTGGCCTTTTCTGTGGAGGGTAAATCTCCATTATGAAGCATTTCTAAGCAGCTGAGCAGGACAGAGGGGTTGAGAATGTGTTTCAGAGCCTTTTCACTCATTGCTGAAAGCGCAAAATAAGCCTGATGCAAGCATCCAGACCCTGACAGACAAGCAGGTACACCTGGCCTGACTCCTCTTTTGCAGTTGGTGCAGGGTGGCCAAGGACTGTTGGTTCCATTACGCAAAGCTTTGTGTGTGTATTCAAGACCATTTTGGACTCTTTATTGTTACACAAAACTCTCCTAGAAAAATATTCAGTCAGCACATAACTCCTGACAGAAATCAGTTTAGCAATGCCAGAGAAGATCCTGTTGCAGCAGGGAAGGCCCAAGTGTCCCTGGGTACTTAAATCTCCTGAGGGATGGCCATGGCAGGACTGAACACAGAAAGCAGCTTTTGGAGGAAACATTGCTTCTCTCAAGGTGGTACAGCATGGGTACTCTGTCATCTGGGAGTGCATGGGCCCAGTTTACAGCTGGCAAACTTTGAAGAAATAAAACATCTTGTGTGACATTACAGTGAAGCAACATGAATTCTCTTAAAAGGCAATGAGAAGAGAAACCCTAGGAATAGAAAGATAGGATTGAATAAGGTTTTGTTCACTTCTTGCTATCTGGGAATAAGATTTGTGAGGGAATATTGTTCTTATCCTTATAAACGGCCAATATCTTCTTGAACCCAGGTAAGCTGAGGCCAGGCGAGGTTAGTGGTTCACATTAGCAGATTCTAATGACATGAGTTTACAATAATAGTGTAATAGTTCAGTGTAACAGTGACTCATAGCTTATTACGATGGCAATAGGCATGTATAGAGATCTCATCTGAAAAAAAATCTATTTGGATAGTTCACATCCTTTCCTTCCTTACTCATGAATTCCTGTGTCATTGACTGCTGGCTGCTAAAAATAGGATCCTTTTTGTGTATCTAAAGTAAAGGAAAACCTAGAATGAGAGACAGTAGGAGACAACCAAGGTCTTTACATACAGAGCCTTCAGGAAATATTTGTAATGAAAGCCCTCCAAGAGTGCAGGAATGTTTTTAAAAGATGGGAACAATCTAAGTGTAAGAAGATATTCTGCCGGGGAAAGTGGAGAAGAGTTAATGAATCACACCAGCTCCCAGCTTTGGTATTTTGCACCATGGGGATGAGAAGATTCCTCTCTCTATTAGGTATACTACCAAGCTACAGTTTCATCTTAGAGAAGCTGTTCCAGTTCAGCAGCAGGAGAGCAAGCTTCAGGGAACAGGCCAGGAGCAGCCCTGTGGGCTGATGAGGAGCCAGAGAGGAGCCACAAGAGGAAACTAGGAGTTGCTTGAAGTTGTACAAATCTCTGAAGGACAGCAGTAGGAAAGGAGAACCAGGAAGACACAAGTAAGGTATCTGCAAATTAAATGGATTACCACCACCACCCCTGTGAAAAATTAAAAAACCCACATGGCACCTCTGAAACAAACCACTGAAGTGTGAAATCATACGGCAGGGAAAGCTGTCACACAGAATCAGAAATTGATGTAATAGAGAAAAATTGACTGCTGCATAATTTGTGCAGATTGCTAGCTGAGAGAGAGAGATCCATAGCTCCTAAGGGCTTAGCTGTGGGCACTGTCTGGCAAAAGGTGTGGAAAGCAAAATTTCATAGTTGGTAATTCTACGTGTACTGAATGCTTCCTCTTCAATACCAAACAATTAAAATCGATGACAGGATGCTAGGTAACAAAAGAAAATGACTGATCAATATGCATGTCTTGGAGCTGAAGAAAAACCCATCTGCCGAGAGCAGCATGCTGATGAGGCGAGATTTCTGAGAGCCCAAATAGAAAATCTTAAAAGCTTCCATTCCCGATGCTCAATAAAACAATGCAGCTAAGCAGATGCCAGATGCAGTGCTAGGAGAGCTTAAGTCACCAAGGAGGCTAAATAATAACTGTTAGGAAAAACAGGGAATATTCATTTTTAGACTAAATAGCTTTACAGTAAAAAATGTGATGCTTCTCTTCTTTGCCTTTCTTTCTAAAGAGCTCAAAAGCCCTTTACTGATACTGAAAAATAATGTTCTTTGTATACTCATGTGAGGTTTTAGAGATGCTGAGGCACTGACATTTTAAGGCCAATGTCCATTTTAGTCTTCAGCTCAAAGCAGTTTAAATCTCATTTCCATGTATATTTCCGTTGGGGGTGTCTGCCAAGTGCTGCCAAAAATCAAACACTAATCTTTGATGATTCAGTAGTTTTAAGTCAGTCACCTGATTTCTTAATACTTCCAGAAATGTTGTTGTAAAGCAGTCCGCAGGGTCTGCCATGGCTCCAGCAGGGCAGGGAATGACACATGGACCTTCGGGTTCACTTACCCAGTTTTCCCCTCCTGAATGGTATTTTTTGTTTCTGAGGCAGCAGATTGTAAACTGGCACAGAAGCAGTTAAGCACCTAAGGAATTGTGGCTTTTACATTTCGTTCTGCTGACACAAACAGAAGGCGAACATAACTGAATATTAGAGCCAGAAAAATGCTGCAAAAACTTTGTGAAAGTTCACTTCATCGTAACCCCCACATTTGGCTGACCATATTTCCCGTGAGTCCATCCTTTTTCTAACTGCAGCCTCCTCAACAGTGGATAAAGGTCTCTTTCTTAGCCTCCTGACTTTGATTTCGTTAATAAACCAGGCAAGATTCGTAGTGTTGTTCTCACTGCACTTGGAGCAAGGATTCTCCTCCTGGTCCTGCACCGTCTTGCCGGCTGCTTCCTCCACAGAGCCCTCCTGCACCCTCAGCACAGGTGAAACAAGCAGCCACCCACCTTACGAGCCAGCAGGACCCACTGAACCTTTCCCCCACAGGCTGGCACCCAGCCTGGAGCACTCCTTTGCCCTTTCCCCACGTGGTAGGGCTGAGAGCTGTACGAAATCTGCCTGGTCCAGGAAGAATCTGGATGCTTGGCTGTTGAGGAAACCCTGGCACGTTCCTCCCAGTGTGGCTGTGCTACCAGCCATCTGCCACCTGCCTTCTCACCCGGGGGGGGCCACGTTTGCTAGAAAGGGAAGGCTTGAAAGTGCAGCACAGAGCAACCATGCTGTCCTCGGGCTCAGCTCCAGACACTGCACTGCAGGGCAGCAGGAAGGCGGGTGTGAAACAAGAGGAGGAAAAAAGTTCCAAGCAACCTTTTATAAAAAGACGTGTTTCACGGACAGTGACATCGTTCCCTCCTTCCAGGCCTGCCCCACCAGACCCCAACTTAGGAATCGGCAACATTGGAATTAAGGCCCCTCTGCTGGCTGCCAGCCAGGAGAAACTCCAGGTGCAGCTCATGAAATGTTCATGCTCTGAACTGAAGGGATGCATCCCACACAGCACAGGACAGCAGTTCACAGCTGCTGGTGCATCATAACATGCCCTGGTAGAAACCATCTTACCCAGCTGAGAGAGAAGAAACCACTGGCTGGTGGGCACAGACTGCCCCAACCTCTGCCACTGTGCGATCAGCTTTGTCAGCTGAAGCCAGGTTCTGCTACAGGAACAGAAAATGTGTTGTTTGTAAATCAGACCTCACAACAGCTTAAAACTTAAATACACCTTCAATTAATTAAACTTTGCAGAGCAGCTCAGCTCCGGAGTGGATACAATATTCATTCTCCTGCCTGCATATTTTGCTACAAAATAAACAAGTTTTCCAGGCCAGGCTCCATACTGCTTGTCTAGGAGTTTGATTGGGTTTAAAGTAATCTCAGAATCCTACTGGGGATCAGCTGAACCAAAAATTATTATAACGTAGCACTTAAGAGAAAATTACCTTTTAGCGAACTATTTGTACACAGCACATGTCTGGTAAAACCTCAACAGGTCTGACAGAGGTGCTTTTTAATAAGCTCTATTAACATGCTTTCCAGTAATGTGAAACTTGTGGGGTTTGTTTCTTTTTATTGCCTTATTACAATATGTTTCCAGAATGCTCAAACAACATTTTTCCCAGCCATTTTTTATACATAATTGCATTTTCTTCCGTGTCCTAATTTTCTTCCTGTAAATGTGCCCTCTGCACCAATCAGTGCCTCAATGGTGATAAAGCAACTCTTCTCGTGTCAGTGTAATGAAGAACAGAATTTGATCCATCGAGGGTCAATATTTCATCTCTCACCCTCCACCCTTGAAGCTTAGAACATTCGGCAGTGGTTACTGAATTTCACCAGGTAAATGCTGTCCTCCAGTAAACGAGGAAATGGCACCGATGTTCCTGCATCAAAGTGAAATGGAGGACCGGGAATATTTCTTTAGCACAAGAGGAATGACAGCTAGGAAAGAGCTCCTGTGCTGGACCCCCTGATCCCACCTGACTCGGAGGTACACTCACGCTCAGATAAGGGCAAAACCCATTAACTGCTCAAAAACAGGCAAACAGGTGAGTGGAGTAAAGCGGCACTGAAACTGATGGGATGCCAGCACTTCTAGGAGTGGGACTCCAGAGAAGCTGTGGATACCCCATCCCTGGAGGTGTTCAAGGCCCAGCTGGACAGGGCTTTGAGCAACCTGGTGTAGTGGAATGGCAGAGAGGCTGGAACTAGATGATCTTTAAGGTCCCTTCTAGCCCAAACCATTCTGTGATTCTGTGACTCTCCTGGCAGGCTGCTCTCGCCAGCGATTTCTATCTAGCGGAGTATGTTCAGGGATGGTTTCCATATCACTGTCCATATGTTCACTCATAGTAGCCATAGCAAAGACATTACTTCATATACTTTGTAGGGGATATTGTCCCACAAGTGGCTTAGCGTATAGCCTCCTGTTGTGAAGTGCAGCTCGTCCTTGACCTCCACAAATTCCTTCCAACCAACACTTCTATGATTCAGTGATCCTTCATCTCTTCCTGTGGCAGGGCCTTGGCCTGACAGCTGCTGGGTTTGTAAGTTATTTCCCTGGCTTGGACTGACTCGGAGCCAAAGGAAATAAAGCTGGCAAATTCCTCCAGATCGCCGCACTGCAATATATCCCCTGCCGGGGCCTCTAGAAAGGACGCAGAGCAGGAGCTAACGGCCCGGCATCCCTGCTCGCCAGGCACGGGCAGAGCAAGCCCCGGCTCCATCCCCTCCAGCCTGTTGGGTACTAGGGCTGGAGCAAGTCCAGGACGGTGACAGACACAAATGGCAAAGCCAAAAATGAGACCTGGAGAGGAACCACACATCTGAAGTACAATTCCTTGACAATTTTCCTCCTGGCATGACAAAACTCTCCCTCTCCCAGGCATGGCCAAAAACCCCCTCTGAGGAAGCTGTTTAGGCAAAACATGAAGAAATAAAAAAGAACTAGCTCATATAATTTCTTACTAACACTTCACTTTGAGATCCAATATTTATTTTCTTATGCCCAAGAAGTACTTTCAGCCTGCTGCATTGTAATTCTTTATTTTAAAATGCTTTCAAAAGTAGCGAAAGTTTGGGGTTTTGAGGAGGAAAAACTACAAAATCATTGCCTATCTTCAGAATGGCTATACAGCACATGTTTTTCTACAGATTTGTATTAGGATAGAAAGTAATATAAATATAAATGTATATGTATAAAAATAAGCAATTTGGTACCAACAGATTAATCTAGGACAATTTCAGAGAGGGAAAGAAACAAAAATAAAAAACCCCCAGTAACATCACAGTTTTGTAATTCCCTTTCTTAAAGGTGTTTAAGATTTTGACCTTCCACTGAGCATGAAATAGGGGAGGAGAACTACCACTGCCACTGAAATGTGCTCGCAATACCTAGATTTTATATTAGTCATAGATGTCACACTTCATCAATTTACCATGACAAGACAGATATGAAAATATCAGAAGTGCATAAACTCTAGAGGATACATATGTAAAGCACATATTTTATGTGTTAGGGCTGTTACCTCGCTTTACCCCAAAATAATTATTTTAACCTGTAAGACAAATTGTAACTGCTTGTAATAAAGCAACAGTCCAACAAGAGTGATGCTTGCCCAGCACTCCAACCAGGCACACAGAAGGGCCAGGGCACAGGGGGCAGGGTGGTAACAAGATCCCACCGAAGCACAGACATCTTTCATGATTAATTGGAATATTCCACTTATCTACTGGACATCAAATTTACAAATTCAGCTCTTCTTTTTGCTTTCCCTTCCAGAAGCAGCACCTTCCCTATTTGGCAACCACCAGATCATCTATTACAAACATTATTTTTGCTGCTATTTTTTATTTCATCATTTGCAACACCCCATGTCCCAAACCACCCATCAGGACTCACGCAGAAGACACTGCACAAGGTTCATTCTGCCAAAAAATCTCGCTAGTTTTGGTATAGCCTCCTAGAAAAGGGTGCAACGGGCAGAGGAAAAAACCCCACTCCCCTTTCCTCCACCCCAGACCCGGGTCCATGCCTGCCGCCTCCTCCATCCCACCCCGCAGGCAGGAGCCCTCCCGGGGTGCCAGCATGGGCCATTGCTTCCCTCTAGCGTCTGCAGAGCCGCTGCCTCTGCCTGGGCTCCCCGCTAATTAGTTACCACAGCCCTTTCAGCTCTCCAAACTAGAGGAATCTGGTTTGGTCCTGCGAATAATGACCCATAATTAATGTTTATAGACACTCCAGAGTATGAGAATTCACTGAGCCCCGGGAGCGCCTGGGGATCAAGCAGCCTCCAGAAACTCTTCAGTAATTAACATTTAACAATTATGTAGAAACCCCGAGGCAAGCAGCTGTCTCGGCTTCTGCAGGAGAGGCCTGAGGGCAACAGGACATGAAGACAAGCTATTCAGAAACCCCTCATCAGCTTAACTTTTCTCCTCCCATGCCTACAGACTTCTCACTTGTTCTAGCAAGACAGAAAGGTGCAAACGTCACCTTGGCACGATGGCAGCAGTTATATTTGTAGGAGGGACTGAAAAACACCCAGCTCAGCCTATCCAGCAACGGCCCCTGATGCCAACGTGATGTGCGTGAACAGGCTTCACCGTGTTCGGGCCACGGGCTGTCAGCCAGGAGGAACCCACAGCCACGTGTGGACGGGACTGTGCAGCACGTACTGGTAAGGGACCATTCATTGATAGGGAGGGAAAGGCATGAGCCTGCATTTCCGTCTGCACCTCAGCCCTGGTAATGCTTTAAAACAAATCCTTTAAAAAAATAAAATAAAATCACATCCAAATGCAACCTTCAAAATGTAAACTAGTAAAACATTAAGCTGAAAAATCAACATGAGTCAGTGGCTGAAGTAATGAACAAAGTGGCAGAGTTCAAGCAGATACATAAGCAAGATTCCTCTCTTCCCAATTTAGAAAGTAAATATTTACTGTAAATCTGTTTAATACACCAACAGGTCACTTCAGAATGCTACTTTGGGCAGAACCCTTGCCCCTCACCCCCAAGTATTGAGAACTGATGAGATCCACTAGTCACTGCAGTATTCAGGGCTAAATCTAACAAGCAGAGCAGTATCAATGTTGCCACTAGTCTTAGTCACAGAAATACAGTGATTATTGTGGCCGTTAATTAAAATATGCTCTTTCCTATTAATGTAACATTAACCTTTATATTTTAAACAGACCAATTGACAATTTAATACGCTCTTAATTCAGTATTTATCCCTGTACCTTTGAGGCATCCCAAAAGCTGATGTGTTTTGGAAGGCTTTTGAAGGTGAAACAATTTAAGATCTGGACCCACTTAGGTGCACAGCTCGGTTCCTGGTCAAGTCAATGAGCAATAGCAGCCTGCACTTTGCATAGCAAGGACTTTCACTGAAAATACATTATTTTAAGACTGAATTTCTACGAAAGACTCTATATTTAATAAGATCTGGGAATATAAAACACTAGTATAAGGTCATTTAATCAAATGTGGCCTGAACAGAGACAGACATGACCAACACGGTACAAGAGCATGCCTTTCCTTACATTTCTTGCTGTCAATGAACAAAAAAACCCCGCTTAGAGTAAATCTGAGGGACTGCCTGAGAAAACACTAGTGACAAGGGATTTACCCTGTAAATGAACACAAGACAGGAATATTGCAGTATACCTTGAGGAGGAAAATGTCCACAGAAAATAAATCAAGCTCAGTAATTCTGCATTAGTTATAACTACATGGATAATTGCTCTAATTCTGCAGATATTGCTAAAGACAATGGGAAACCCATTCATTCCTTTGCAGTGCTTTAACAATTAAAATAGGCTTCTGCTTTTCTCAAAACAAGGACCGAAGGAGACTGTCTGCCCTCAGAACCAGCGCGGGCTGGGGAGAGCCCACCCGCATTCCCCTGTGCTGCCCAGCAGTGGGGCTCCAGCGCTGGGCAGGGGACATCGGCCCTGGCAGGGCAGGCTGGGCACCAAAATCAGTCATTCTCATAGCACTGGCCATTCACAAAGCAAGAAACAGAAGTCTGAAACCTCAGATCTGCATACCACTGGGCAGCCAGGGGATTTCACTGGAAACTAAAAAAAAATAACCACCAACCCTAGGTGTTACTATAGCCATTAAACAGCTCTTAAAATAATAGAAAACATTTAAGAAAACCTGTGGTTTGAGGCTCTAAGTCTTATTAACTGCTTACAATAGAGCCTTCTTGTATTAGACACTCAGTCTTTAAATATATTTTCTGTATTTTCAGTTAAAGTGTTTACTACACAAAATGCTGGATGCTGTCGCTCATTGACTTAAACAGGAACACCCACGCAGTTGCTTTACTTCCCCTTCCGACTTATGAAAAAGTGCTAGAGAAAATTCTTTGCTCCCCATTGCAGGCTCCAAACACCAACTGCAAGGATCCAGGTTCTGAAGCGGTAAAAGACCCTGCGTGAACACCACCACGGTCCGAAGGCACAGCCAGGGTGGATTACCAGGAAGCACCTAGCTCTCATGACTTTGCATCAGGGCAGCAAGAGGGATTTTGCTAGTCTCGTCCAGAACCATTTTTTGGTGCAAGGATTGGTGTAATCACAAATCGTAATGAACCGTAAGATACTTGGAAACTCGTTCTTCATGGTTTTGCACTTGACTGGAATGAGCCGTTTGAGACGAGCACCTGAAAGACAGGTCACACAGGCAGAGGGTTACTCAGAGCCACAGTCAGATCCTGTCTCCATTCTCTCCCCACCACAGCACACACATCACAAGATCCAGGTTTGCTCCTGATGGTGTGTCATCTCATTATAATGCAACCAGCTCTCACCCTGGAGAGCAAGTTCCTGGATCCCAAGCCCTCTGCTAAGAACATCTCTCTCCAACACGCAGCAGGGCCCTGTCCAGCATGCGTAGGGCAGCTTGCGCTGATCCCAGCTGGGAGTGATAAAGGCCTCACGTACTGCAGATAAAAACCAACAGAGTGCAGTTCCTTGCGGAACACAAAAGGGAGTATACAGTTCTAACTACTTCCAGGTGTGTATGAAGAGAAAATTCTGAGATTAACCTGCTTCTAGCTGGCCAGCTTCACTGGGTTACCTCCGTTTCTCTACCCTGATTTACTCAGGCTGCAGATGTTACCCAACAAGGGGCGGCAAGGAAGCACTCTGCTAACACGAACTGCTTTTTTTGAGGCATGCACAAGATGAGACAACTTTCCCTGTGAATGCTACTGCTGGAAGGTGCAGCTCTTCTAAAAAGGAGCCTCTCCCCTTGTAATTCTCCACAGGGATACCTACTACTAGCTGAACCATGCTGCCCAGCGCAAGTGATGGTGCTGAGACCTGGATGAGGCAAATAACCAAGGTTTTGTAACTGCAGCAGATGCTTAAGTAATCTGTGGAGCTCCCAGAACTTGCCACCAAGCCTCTCTGTGCACCAGTTAGCTTACGCAAACAGGGAACTCTGATTTCTGTAAGCCTGTAATTACAGGCGTGTTTTTACCGGAAGAGCTCAGGTCATTACATATGAACAGACATTTCTTTTCCTGATGTTCTAATGAAAGGTATGACGCCAACAAAAAAACTGGTGAAGAACTAAAAGGACTTTGCTACAAGTCTTGATGACTGAGGGCTGATGCAACATGCTAGGGGCTTTCAATGGATTAATGGCCATCATATGAAACTATTGTGTCAAGGAAGATGAAGCCAATTCCTAGCTCTGCCACTGGCTTCCAGCATAACCTCTGGCATGTCACTTATAATACCATGTCAGATACCTCATCTAGAAAAGAGATTTTATGTGCAGACACTCCTACTGATATTGTGTATGCTCCATACTGTTAGGCTATGCTGCACTTTCTCCCCAGCAACATACTCAAGTGTAGAATAGCTAGTGGCTAGAGAAAAGCAATCTGAACAGACTTGACAGAAGTAATCTGATGGCTTTTCAATTCAGAACAAAATATGTAACAGATTTTTCCAATCCAAGCTGAACATTCATTCCATATTTTGTTTACCTATCCACAATACTCAAGCATCTCTGCAAAAAGCTGTGTGTTTGCTAGTTGCTACCCTATTCCCAGCATTTACTCACACCCTAATTTTATTATAATACTTTTTAGTAGCATATTTCTCATATGAATCCTGAAGCACTTCACAAGCCTGACATGCAGCTACAATGTCTCTGAAGCAGGCAGCATTAGCCCACTTGACAGCTGAAGCACTGAAGCACAGACAGAAAAGCTTCTCGCTCGCGGTCATGCAGAAGGTCAACAGCAGGGCAAGGAACCAAGTCCAGGTCCCTGCCTGCACAACAAAACTATAAAGCCACCATGAGTTTTAATGGCTGCTTCTAATAGTGACAAATGACTGTTTGCTTAGTGAAGGACATCATACCCAGGGCAAGCCCCAGGCCTGGGTGGACTTTTGCGCACGTGAAAGGTAGGTCAGTGGTGAGAACCCAGGTCTGAGACTGAGTTACCTGTTCTGTAACTTCTCAGTTATTTATTTTCTCCTTTCTCACCTGTATTTATCTAATTTATTTAAACACATCTGAGACTACCCCTCATTTTGCATTTGTGCAGAGCCCAACAGTACAGTGCCCACTGATCTCAGCTGGAGCTTCAGATGCTACTGTAATTAAAATTATAATGTTGATAAGCAATTTTAAATGGGGTATTTGTGAAATCTTACCTGGGGAAAGACTAAGAGCAAATTTGGTCTGAAAATCACATTCATCGCTTTCCAGGTAATCATCTGAAACAACAACCACCATCCTCCGACACCTGAAGATGAAGCAGTCAGGGGAGAAAAAAATAAAATGTCAAGAGGGATGCTTCTCATTCACACTGGTAAAAGTATGTATTCCTTTGAATTGCTCCAGTGGAGAAAGGAAGCCACCAGCTGTGTTCCAGCAGGAATTAACTACAGAGCAAGGGCTACTGCCAGACAGAGCGCTACATTACACACAAAAACCTGATCACAGATACACACTTATATACTAAAAAAAGAGGAAACAGCAAAGTCCAGATCGTCTGTGCAGTCTTTGGTTGATCCTCTATCTATATATTACAAACAATGCCATCTTAATTACCTGCTTACACACTGCCTTTATTGACTGAACATAACCAGTACTTTTTAATACTAGAATGAACTGGACTGAGCTTTCATGTACTCATATTACTGTGAATTCACCTGGTTTCATACATTTGAGCTTTATTCTCCAATTTGTTGATTACATTCGAGGTGCCTGGTTCTGCACTACATGTTAGGCTCTTTATGGAAGGCAACAACGCTGCACTGAATGCTCTGAACAATGCTCTGAAAGGCTGACGGGTAAAACCCAAACACCTGCCTTGGGATTTTTCACTCCCTATCTGGGGAGCTTCTTTTATGCCTCACAGCTCCACGGCCCCTGAGTCCCACATAGGTCTGAGGGATCCCTGAAGTCAGTGCCAGAGCCAACACCAGTGCTGTCCCCTCAAACCCCACACTGTGGGGTGGAGCTAACTCCGCCTGGAGCTGCGTTCATGTCCAGATCACCTCCAAGGATGTGACTGCAGGATATTCCAGACAAAGAAAAGTGATCAGATATAAGCAGCTTCACTATAGTGCCGTCTCTCTTGTGAACACAATGAAGTGATGTGTTTGGGAATGCTTGAGTATTCCTTCTTGAGCCAAGAGCATAACAAACCCCATAAAGACATCTTTGTAGATTTTTACTGCTTCACTGGCACCACACTGCAGACATCATGGTAAAATGAGCATAATGTTCCATTACACTCAGCTGTCCCAAACAGCCACGGTTCACTTACCTCTTTTCTATAAGTTCTCCACTGATGGACCACACACACGTTCCTGGCAAGACATCCCGATCAAATACACAGAGCTTCAGTTTGAACTCTGTTTGTTCCAGCTCCCTGATCATCTCCTGGACAAACTGAAGGTCTTTCTGACAGTAGCAGATGAAGGCATCAAACATCTCTATTCCGCTCCCTGAAACCATTAAAAATTTAGCTGTCATCTTCTATAAATGAAGTTAACTCCTGTAGTGAACTTTCACTGGCTCTCACAGACTTGGACTCAGAATCAGGAGCTTTCACAGACAAGCTCTGGCCAAACTTGTGGAAGCAATTTAACATTTTACCAGATGAGCTACCCTTCAGCCCAGACTCCTGTCCGTAACAGGGCTGGCAGGAGGTAACATGTCTGTGCCTTGACCGCTTCGGTTCACAGTCCAGGCTATTCACATACATACACCCCCGTTTGCTGGCAGTGGCTGGGGAGGGGCAGCTGAGACGTGCAAAATCTGCAGGGGCAGTAACAACCAGCCCCAGGGAGTTGAAGGGAGACTGAGGCCTGGGAAGAGCCGGAGGGAGTAGGGTTGCACCCCAGAGGATGCAACTCAGAGCCCCGATGCTCTGGGATTTCACTGGCAGTTACACATCTGAAATATCTTTGTGGCTTTGTGTCCTGGTTCTCTAGTTCAGGTGACAGAGATTCAAACTTCCCAACCAAAACCTTCCTGCAGGCCCTTCACCCAGCAATGTCCTGACATCTGCCATCCACTGAGCTACAAGGCAGGCCTTGAAATTTGGAACCTGAAATTTTTATGGCTAAGATGTCAAACTTGGGTACTTGAAATCATACCTGAAGTGAATGGCCCCGTTTTCCCAAGGTGTTAATGGCTGGCAGCTCTTGTTTAGTTACCCATTATCTAAATACTAGTGTTTTACATTTTAAGGGCAATGTCTCTTGTAATTAAGTGCCTTAATACTGCTGAATAGTTTCCCACTGTATTATATTTTTCCATATCAATGCCACTACACATGTTTTCAAGTTTTTATGCCAGTTAAAGCCTATGACAGTGAAAAAATAGGTCAGGCTCAAAAAGCTGCTGAGAAAAATATGAACCCGGCAGGCAGATCCACCCAAGAAGCATCCAGTCAAGCAGAAGGGTAACTGTCTGCTGGGTCCATCAAACTGAGGGTGCTGAGAGCACAGCGCTAACCTGGGGGTCACACCAGGTAAAGCTGCCATGTACAAACACCAGCATATTGGTCTAGGGACATTTGGGGAGGGTTTATCATGTCCCCATGTACAGCAAAGGTGGCCACTCAAAGTCGGACTAGCCAGGGAGCATCTAAAGAGGTGAGCTGAGATGCTCAGAGGGCTGGAGCACCTCCCCTGTGAGCACAGGCTGGGAGAGCTGGGGCTGTTCAGCCCGGAGAAGGGAAGGCTCTGGGGAGACCTTATTGCAGCCTCCCAGTACCTAAAGGGGCCGACAGGAAAGCTGGAGAGAGACCCTTTACAAGGGCCTGGAGCAATAAGACAAGGCGAATGGCTTTAAACTGAAAGAGGGGAGATTTAGATGAGATATTAGGAAGAAATCCTTCCCTGTGAGGGCAGCGAGGCACCAGCACACGCTGCCCAGAGCAGCTGTGGGTGCCCCAGCCCTGGCAGTGCCCAAGGCCAGGCTGGACGGGGCTGGGAGCCACCGGGGCTGGGGGAAGGGGGCCCTGCCCCTTGTGGGGGGTTGGAACTAGATGGTCTTTAAGATTCCTTCTGACCCAAACTGTTCTTTGATTCTGTGATTCTATCTCCATTCAGCCTCAGCTGCTGCTCCAGCTGTCACAGAACTTTACATGAGGTCCACTTCCTCAGCCCACAGCTGCGCACGCAGCCCAGCCAGCACGCACACAGCTGCCTGCGCAGCCCGGCGCGCAGTTAGAAACACCAAAGGCTGTGCACGCAGCCTAGCACACAGCTGCACATGCACACGGCTGCACGTGCAGAGCTGCACATAGCCCAGCAAGCGCACACCCAGAGAACTGTGCTTCCTCTTTCCCCTGACTTCACACCCAGCCGTACTTCAAACCCTGCTTCCTTTTTAAAGGTGGTTAAATCTGCCGAAGGCAGGGCAGCGTAGCCAAGGCAATCGGCTCTGACATCCTTCCCCCTTGACTCCAACCCGCTGTGCTTTGTGTGCCAGGCTGTGCTAAGGGACACATTTCTGGGAAGTCTCCTCCCATGCGTGTCCAGTGGGCTCTGTGCCAGCCCATTTCTGGGTATGGTGTTTCCTGGGGTTGCTTTTCCTCTCTGCTCTAGGGAACAGGAAAAATGAAAATGCCTGATGACTACCAGCTAAAGCATTCTGACCTAGGTTATGAAATGTCATGGGGAGTAATGAAAGCAAACAGGTTTTCTGCACTTCTCATGGGAGTCTGCTGCAGCTGAAGGCGATTCTGACATGAGGTATCACGCAGCAATGTCATCACGGGTGCTTACCGTACGGATCATCCCTGGTGGTGATGCCCATCAGTTCTGATGTCTTTGGCACGCTGCTGTCTACTGCTGGCACTTGAAGTGGCTGGTCAGCCTGCTCCTGCTTCCTTTTTAAGTACTTCTTACAGTCCTCCTCTGCAAAACCACACAAGGTGCAAGAGGCTGCTGTGACGGTGGCTTTACACTGCTGGAGTTCTTTAAAACAGGAATAGCTATTTCATGGATCAAGGATATTAGAGGGAAATTCCCTGTCTGGGTTTTTTTGGCACCTAGAATTTCTCTCACCCCTTTTTGAACCTCCTGATGCTGCCTCCACAACCTCCTCTAGCAATTAATTCCTGAAGCACACCCTTGCTGTTTAAAGAACTTTCTTTTATTCTTTTTTAACCAATCTCCTCCTATTATCCTTAGTTCTAGTATACCCCTGTACACTTAACAGCATGCATCACATACAGAACAGCTCTCAACTCTACCGTCTGCTCCCATTGTTATGCTTTTTGGAATATTTAAATTAACAAAATAATTGGAGGGGACTCTCAGTTAGAAGTCTTCTTATTATATTTTATTAATGCAGACACACGCTAGCTGATTCACACCACCAGCCTTTGTCAGCCAGAACTGCAGGTGACAATGAGTATAGACACTCACCACACACAGGAGGACTGTGTAAAATACTAAGGAACCCTTGAAACTGTTTTTATATTGTGCAACAGCTAGTAGGGATCCTCTTTATCTCTGGCAGAGTGGGTGTGTACCTCCCCTCTGGGATAACGGAAGGGCAACCAGGCCTGTCATAGTCACTGCTGTGAATTTTCCGAACAGGAATACAGATTCATCACAAACAGATATTGTTTAAAAACAAATGATAAACCTAAATGTTAAGTCTTCGGAGAAGTGACAAGAAACTGCAGTCTCTACCACTCTGAAATATACAATTACAGAAGAACTTGAAAGTAAAAGGAGATTTGAAACCAGGAATTAAGAAAAAGATGAAACACCCTAAAGCCTTCTCGTTCAAGGTTAAAAAAAGCCCCAACAATTACAAAGCAGAAAAGTACTGATCACTCAGAGGGCCAGGCTGGCACAGCTACAGAGATCACTGGTACAGCAGCAGCAGAGTGAAGAATCTCCTGGAAGTGCAGGACGCGGTGGGAGCCCGGTGAGCACAGCTGTGACTGCCCTGATGTGAAACCAGCAGGTCTGCAGGAACTTCTGGTCCTGAAGCCCCATCCTCTGCTTCCATCTCACAGTTTTGCATCTCGTGACTGGATTGTCTCCGATCTAATAAGGTGTCAGATCTGATCAAGGCTTCTCCTGAGGCTGAGGCATTCCCATCTGTCCCTCTCCTCCCCCTTCCTCCCCAGTCCTGCAGCAAAGAATTCTTTAGCAACCAGAAGGTTCAGATTTCAGGTCTTTCCTCACTAAAGCACAAGCCCGCTGCCATGAGGCCTGCACATTCTGTGTCAGGTAAGTCTGTGTCTTTGAAATCGTGATTGAAGCCGCTTTGAACTGGCCAACAGCTTCGCAAGTTCCACAGGAAGGACTGGCACATGGGCACCACCTTACATGTGCCACGGTCCCCTAGGTAGCCAGGCTCTCGAGCCGAAATACTGCTCAATAGGCAAGAACAGGCAATTATTTCAAGGCACACTAATACTATTGCTCAATACAGAAATGTTCATTTTAAGTGTATTTGCTCCCTGCATTCTCCCTTTGCTTCTCCCAGCTGCAAAAGTGGCATCTACGCTGCCCTGACCCGCGTTTTTCCAGATTGGCACCCAGAGCTCATCACTGCACCACTCATGGCTGAAACACATTCTCATGAGCGCAAGTGTTCTCCTGATTCTTCTAGGCAAGCCGACCCACAGAGTTTTGATGGCATCATGCTGTAATCCCAGACCCTGTTTAGCCCCAGAGGATAACCCTGAGGGCTGGGCAAAGCTTTCAAAACAAAACACCGGAGCTTTGTGGGTTTATTACAAGTGCAAACTGGGGGCCCTGTCGCACCAAAACTGCCCATAGGCCCAGTGAACCTGAAGGGATGAAAGACTTTCACTGATTGGGCCTGAATTAGTCCCCAGCTGAAAACAGTGCCTGGCTGTACAGGTTAACCAGAGCGAAGGAGGGTCAGAGGTGACTTTGCAGGCCCCTAAAGCAAAAGGATGCAAACCAGGACAACAAAGTAGCAAGAAGCTCCTCCAAGCTAAATTGTCCCACTCCACCCAGCATCTCATTAACCCAGTGCAGGCTGTACATTCTTCTCACAGTCAAACAGAAACCTGAGGTATCGGAAAGAAAGACTAAAACCAGAAAACCTAAAGTGCAAAATGATTAGCATGATGAGAAGAGAGAAGGAACAGACCCAGTAACTGTCAAGCAGGAAAGCAGCACTTTTATAACGTGTCAGGAAGAAACAAAAATCATGAAGTTTCAGCAGGAAAGAGTTAATGTAAATATACCAAAGCAAAGAGCTTCACAGCCCTGAAGGTGATTGCGGAACAAAATAAACTGCTGAGAAAGATCCCTGTTAGGGCAGATCTGCTGGGATGGAAAAGCTGCATCCTGCAAGAGTCTGTACGCCACATGCTGCAACAGGGGAGCTCCTAAATACGGCCCTGCTGTACAGAGCGGCCAAAGTGGAACTGCTCAGGGCTGCAGGAGACACCGCTCTTTAGCACCCTAAGCATACCCAGGAATGGAGCAGATGACGGAGAAGACACAGAACTGGTCCTGCAGCAGAAACCACAAACCACATCCTCTGGAGCTGCACAGCACCAACGAGTTGTGTTTGACAGGGACGAGTTGTGTTTGACAGGGATGCTGCATCCCAAAGCAGCTTGGCTCACCTGCCCACACAAAGGCATCAGGTGTCATTCGAGAGACTCCAGAGTGTCCGAGACGTCTGTTACGGGCCAGCAGGTATGACAGCAGACCTATGAATGGTCTGTGTCCATCAGAAGGTAGAGGCCACGTGAGATACCCCGATGCCTCTCAAATGACTTGAGATGCCTTCTTGTGAGCAGCCGAACCGTGCCCCAGATCTGCACTTCCTATGATGAGCACAGATCGCAGAAACCTCCGTACTGACGTTTTCTGATTCTGAGCTGAATCCTACTGCAGGTGTCCCAACAGCGTGCACATGGATGCCCTTGGCATCAGGAAATACTGTACACGCAGCTGTTCGTTTCCTTTCCTCTTACGAGTGGAAGTATCTCCAAGTCCTGCAAGAGCTCAAACTGCCAGCAGCCGGTCACAGGCCCTACCTGCAACCTTCAGCCAAAAGTAACAAAAGAGAGGAATGGCCATGCTGGGTCAGGCTGAGGGTCCATCTACCCCAGCATCCTGTCTCCAGCAGTGGTCAAAACCAGATGCCTAAGGGAGAACATAAGAATAAAATAAGCATACAGTGATATTTTCCTAAAATAATCTATCTTTTGGGTATAATCTACAACCTATTTTTATAATCTATTTGCTGGACAATTTGCAGTTAAGGAATTTCCTGAGGCAGAGGCAGTACTTTTGTGTTGAACAGCCCTCAGTGGGTCTTTCTTCCAAGAATTCATTCGTCTCCCCTTATCAGCGTGACCTACCACTGGGCTAAACTTGTGACTTTCCTGAAGCTCAGATTCCTCCCACTTATTCTGCTATTGAGAACTGTCTGTTCAGGTTCTGACAAAGACCACCCACCACACTCTGTCCACCGGGCCAGCTCCTGAACTCAGGGCCAGAAGCAGCCTAGGTGGTGCCCAACGTCTTTGTGAGGTCCCAGCTCCCCTGCACAGCTGGAAGCTTCTGCCGTTTGTTAAGAACCTCTGATCAGTGGGTCACAAAGCACACCAGGCTTTTTGTCTTTCCCAAAACTGGGTGTTCAGAGTGTGTCCTTAAGTAGGAAGAACAACCAGAGTAGAGGGAAGTCCTCCACTGCTTCTTGGTCAGGCTCTCTACCTCTTCACTTATCTCCCAGAGTAACAGGAAATGAGATTTATTATTTCTTCATCACTAGCCCAGTAACCTATATTATACAACACAGGACATCAATGGAGCCTCTGGCTTTGGAAATCCTCCGGCAATGAACCTCCCCTTCTGCTGACAACTGGCTTCCCTCTGAATTTCTGTGAGGGTGAAGAATATGAAGAGTCTATAAAGAACAAGTTAGCAAAGCAGCACAAGGACCTCCATACTTCGCACCAACCTATCTCAACTGTTTTTTCGGTACGCAAGGAATTATTTTTCCTTCCATTATCAATTATTTTCCCCTTCCGTTACCCAGTTCCACACAACCCTCATCTCTCCCTGTAAATATCTTCCTGTCACACTGGACTGTAATTTTCACCCTGTCCTGTGTCAGCACAAGCTGCCTCCTGGCTGACCTGGCCCACGGCATCCTTGGACACACTGAAGCTTTGTTAGTGCAGGTTTGCGGTAAGACGGGGTTCGCAGGGCTTATGGTTAGCAGAGGTAGGAGTACGCGTCTCACTTCCCTCCTGGAAGCTCTGTGAGGCTCCGAGGAGGCCACTCCACAGCCTGGGAACGGCTTTTCTGCGTGCGTGGGCTTTTTTCTTAGCATCAGCTCCCGGGATGGTACAGCAACGCCAAACACAGCAAGCACCCCCTCCCTCCCTCCCGGGCAGCCAGCACCCCCTCCCCTCCCCTCCCCTCCCTCCCAGGCTCCGAGGGAGCGCCGAGCCCGGCCGGGCCCCGCCGCTGCGCGGCCTGCGGACACCCCGGCCAGCCGGAGGGCCGCGGGACGCCGCCCCGAGCTGCCCCCGGCCCCAGCCCCGGCCCGGCCCGGCCGGGCTCCCCCCTCCCGGGGCCGGGGGTGCCGCCGCGCCTCACCCACGCTGTCGGCCAGGTCGAGCAGGACGTCGTGGCGGCCCAGGCTGCGCAGGGTGTCGAGGAGGCGGCCGACGGTGGCTCCGCCGGGGCAGCGGCACGGCCACTCCTCCAGCAGCGCGCCCGTGGGGTCGGGCAGCGCCTGCAGCCGCCGGATCTCCAGGTACTCCCAGCCCAGCCGCTCCGCCAGCGCCGTCCAGTCGGCGGCCGCCGCCGCCGCCGGGTTGAGGTAGAGGCCGAGGCGGCGCCGCACGCCGTAGTTGAGCGCCACCATGGGCACGGCGTGCAGGTCGGGCGGCGGCGCGCCGGGGCCGGGGCCGGGGCCGGGATCGGGTCCCGCCGGCGCCGTGGCCATGGCCGCGCCGCTCTCGCAACTTCCCCCGCCGGCTCCGCGGCCCTTTCGCTTCCCGCCTCGCCCCGCCTCGCGCCGCCGCCCGCCCTCCGCCCGGCGCGGGGGCACGGCTGGGGCCGGGGCTGCCGCGGGCTCCCCGGGGGCGCGCAGCGCGGGGGCGGGGGGGGCGCTCGGGCCCTGGAGGCTTCCCCCGACCCCCCGCCCCGGCGGCTACATCCCCGCCGCCCCGTACTACGAGCGCTGGCGTTATCAGCGCGGCCCCGGCAGCGCCCGCGTTCAGATCCGCGGGGCCCGTCCCCGCTTGCAGCAGAACTCGCCGCGTCCCTGTCGGCGCAGGCCCGTCCGGAACCGTCCGCCCCGCTAAGCGCCCGCGGAGGCTTGCGAGCCCTGCGGCAGCGCTCCGCACTAGAGGCCCAGCTGCATCCCGGCGGTAACACCCGGAGCCAGAGGGAGGGCTGCCTGGGGCTGGAGGCGTTCACACCGGGCTGCCCGGCCGGTGACAGCGCTCCGCGACAGCACAGATACGGCTGTCTGCGAGTTCCCAAACCCTTCCACCAAGTACAACATTCTGCATAAAAGTAAGATGCTTAAATTGGCCAGCGAACCGTTTTCAACTGGGTTTTGATGCCGAGTACGAAACAGTTCTCAGCTACAGTTTCCAGCTTCCAGGCTGGTACCGAAAGTGGTGCAAGGACACCAGGGCAGTTTTCACGAGGAACTTTCTGTCTCTCCAAAGTACTGTAGGAGACACAGTAACAGAATGTCCTCTGAAGTCTCTCTCTATCTATGCATCTCTGGAAACAAGTAAGATCAAATATTCCAGCAGCAAAACTTTTAATTGCCCAATGATTGGTAATTTTAAAGCTTTAAAACATGAAATATTAGCACAAGAAAGTTCATTAGAAAGAGTTCTGACTGAACACCTGCCACAGAAACCACCTGCTCGAGTTTGTAGAGGGGTGGAAATCCAGCTGTAAGCACCAGTGCAAAGCAAGCTGCGCCTCCTCCAAAGAGAAAGGCCATACCGTTTTGGTTAATTAGCATTGGTTAGGCGGCCCTGTCACCCGAAGGAGTTTGCAGAGTTGGGAGTGATGTGCTGTCCGTGGGAGTCAGGGCACGGAAGGGCGGCCGCTCCTGGAGAGCGCCTGGGGAACTACCTCGGGGCTCACAGCACAGGGTGCGCACACAAGATCCATTCACCACAACCAGTGCCAGTGCCCAACCCCCAAATTGCCACCAGCTGGTGTCCCTGGGAACACTGAACGGCCAGATTCCCGGTTCCTTTACTGGGGCCAGATTTGTATCATTGGCTTGAGATTAACCTAGTTCAAGGCGATGAACCGTTATCCCGGCGTCTTCGGCAGCAAAACCTCCCACAGAGCGCTCCTCCAGCATGCACCTGTGCAGGCTTCATCATGCATCTTTCTTGCGAGAAAAGTAAAAATCTATCCCTCTGTCCTTGTGCTGCCTTGGCGTGTGTGCAGGGCCTCTCCTGCCCCTGGGATGGGGACTTCTCTCCTGCTGCAAATGAGAGACGAACAGCGAGATACTCACTGATGGTGCACAGTGAATCTGATCACAGAGCAGCCCCGACATGTGGAAAAGTGTGCACATGGCGCTGCTGCTCCCAAGTTCACTCAGAAAGCGGGGAGGCCTGACAGGCACAGCTCTAGGCTTGGGCCTGGGACGCCAGGGTTTCTGGTAAGGTAGGTGCTTGTGTCTGCAAAGGTACTTTGATGCTTGGTTGGAGGGGGCTTGGAGAGGGGCTCAGTAACACTGGGCCAACAGCCCCTCCCAGTTAATTTCACAAGCACAGTGTGGCAGTGCTGGCCCACAGAGCCCAGGGTGAGCTGGACAGTTGATCAAAATGGATGGAGGAGCTTTATGGGTTCAAGTTTCATCACTGCCTCAAACCAGCGTGTGACCGAGGGGCTCCTTCACAGATCTCTGTACCTTTCTCTGATCTCAGATGCACTCTTACATGGAAAGGTGATAATCCAGGCCCTTCAATGGCATGGCCAGAAGCGGAAGGCTTTGCTTCTGCAAAACTTTCCGCTCATGGCAAAGGAATTTGGCCTGAGAAACTTGGTACTGCACCTTGGGATTAAAGCCTCAAATGGATACACACCTTATTCTTTACTGAACATAGTATGACAACTAAATTTGAGGGTCCACAAAGTATTCTTACTCAGGAGGAGACAGGGAGGATGCATGGGGGAAGACAAAATGCTGAAAACACCTTGAAATACACCACCATTAGTTACATCCATTTTTCTTCCTTTCCAGCTCCACCACCACTGACACCACCCAGACCTATGGAGCACTTTCCTTCCATACCCCTCTCCTCCAAGAACAGCAGCCAGGTCAGCAATGTGAGCCTCCGCATGTTACAGTGTCCACATCTTAATCTGTCCCCATTCTAAAGGGGAGATACACCCAAAAAACAAAGTGTAAGGGCCAGTCCCCATATATACTGGTCTCGCCGACTCCAGTTTGGATGCACTCAAGCACGGTAGGAAGCTGGTTGGGTTTACTTCCACCTCATGAACCGAGTGGAAACTGAGTGTCGGTCTTGGCTCCTTTCTGCCCATCTGCATCGGGGGGCGGTTAGGCCTCTGGAGATGCCCCATCCCTCCCTGCCCGCCGTTGGGGCTGCCAGGGCAGGCAGGGCCTGGAGGGCAGGGCAGGACGCTGTGAAGGACACGCTCTCTCTGTCTAAGCCCTGCTGCCTGTCCAAGGCTGATGGGAGAAAGAAGCAGCTAAAAAATTTACACCATGCACCACAGCGGGTGTATCTGGCACGATTGTATATCCAGAAGGAGAAAAAAAAAATTAGAAAAGCTACCTGGAAAGTAGTAAACAGAACATGTGTGGGTTCATTCTTCAGCCCTAAAGCCAGCTGGCCTGGCATGGTTTATGACCGTATGATGTAGGGTGGCTTTGTCACTGTATCTTGTGACAGTCCTTAGCACGTGGTACCCTCAGATTGTGCTTGGACAAGGTTCTGGAAGGTGCTTGTTGGCCCTGACAAAAACAGTGCTGGGGAATACACTAACAATATGACTGCCCGGGTGGCAGGAGGTCGATACGTGGGCTTGTGCCTCAGACCTGTTTAATTTAGTAGGGCAGACACAGCTAAATAACGCTGGCTGCACAGTCCCTGTGTAGAGCAGGACCACCCTCTGCTGTGAGGTCGTGTGACTCTGAACTAAAGCAATTTTTTCCCTTTTTACCAGAGAAAGAATTCACAGACACTCCTACAGACACAGAGCAGCTGCCTGGAGCCCTCCCACCCCATCCAAACCCTCCCAGTACTCACAGGCCTCTGGTTGATGTGTCGGCTCCACTCTGGGGCTGTCACAACTGGCTGTGGGTAGGTCTTACCTAGAGTTACTCCCACCTGGGAGAGAGCAGCACTGTTCAGTGCCCAAGGGGTGTGGATATCTGCTCCCTTTATGCCCTGTAGTTCCAGGACCCACAGCCGCACGTAATCCCCCTGCAAAGAGAACCAACAGAACAGGATCCATTCAGTGACAACCTGTAAATGCTTCCCAGCAAGGGTCTTTCTTAATGTGAAAGAAAGAACCCTGATTTCCAGGTAAAGAGGCTGGTGTACTACAGCATCAGTTACCTCTGTCAAGTCTTAGCCCCTCCTGCTAAACTCTCTACACAGAATTAGTGCCTAAACACAGAGGACTGGATGCTGGAGCTCTTCTCCCAGGCTTACTGCAGGCAGGGGAGGGAGGCAGAGGTGCTTTTCTGCTACAGTTCACCTGCCCTATTTAGGACACAGTGAGATGAAGTCGTTCCCAAGAAGTCCCTGTTTCCTTTCCAAGTGAGCGAAGGAAACTAGGGGCACTAGCTCAGCTGCACACTCTTGTGCTTGGCAAGATGAACCCCGCCTTGCCCCTGAATCTCTCCCATTAACTCCACTGCTGTGTCCCCTACTAGGACTATTTCCTGGTTCCTTGCGAAGTCCTGCCAGCTACAGTGCCAAAGGCAACAGCACAGCTTGCCATGAAGCTCAGGAATAGGGTGGGACCAGGTAATCTGGTATGTGAACTAAGCACGTGGAAAGGGTGATTTATCTGTGCCCACCGCTTACGGAGGATAGTCAGGTTTAGTCACAGGTTTAATCTACTCTCTAGGACCTCCCAAGGAGCAGCTCTGTCTCTCCTGTCACTTCTGAGTTCGCTAAGAAGCTGCTCTGTGCTCAAGGAAATGGCTGTGTGAGATACTGATGGGTTGTGGCTGTTACCCGGAAGAAACGGTGACGAAACATAGGCCAGTGGCAGGACAGGGAGGCTGTACAGAGCACCAGCCTCTTTGGGGACAGCAGCAGATTGTAAACGTCAGATCTTCCTGTGCAGCAGTGAGGAACCTGCCTGACTGTTGGCCAGGAGATCACAGAACCTTTTGCAGCAGTATCCACACAGCAGGTCGATCTCTGTTCCCTGAAACTCTCACATACGCTTTGCTGCACTATTCATTGCAAAACAGCCAAACACACTTACATTGCTGTCGTAATCCAGGCCTTGTTTAATCATGTTAAACTTCCTGTTGTCCCGTGGGTCGTTGCCAATACCAGCACTGTATAACCAGTTGCCATAATTGCTACAAACATCGTAATCCACCTTGAGAACAGAGGAAGAAAACAGCATGAAGAGATGGGCTGGCGCTTGGTGAATCTTCTCTCCCCGTCCACCCCTCATCTCAAGGGGAAAACTCCCTGTGTGGGCATCAGCCTGGCAATACTGGGGCAGTCACAGCTCCCATGTAGGTACAGCCCTCTGGCTCAGAAGAGAACTGTGCTGCATGGCTGTATTTTACAGCTGGGATCAGCTTCCCAGGCTACTTCACTTCATGGTCCTTAGGTTAATGAGATAAAGTCCAACCAAAGTCACTTTCTGTTTCCTTTTTTTAAAAAAAAAACTTCTCTTTCTGCTGACATCTGGCAGACTTAATGGCCACTAGCCCTAGCTTTTGAGTGCTCATATTCCAAGAAACAGCAGCCCAGTCCATTTCAAATATGAAAGAAAAGTCTTCCTGACCAGTTACCCAGAGCCCACAGACTAACAAAATCATCTGTGCAGATCCTGTTAGGCAGACTGGAGAAAAGCCTAACTCAGGCTGTACAGAGTGACCACACAGAGTGTGTGAAGATGCAATGGATACAAACACTACAGTTTTTTCCCTGCTATACTCGACCTTCATCAGGCAATAAGCCTCAACTCACAGGGACTTGGCAGAAAGAGATGCTTTACTACTATGGGGAACACTAGAGCTCTCATGATGTACTCAGTAGGCTGCACATTGCCAAGTTGTTCTACATCTAAACCAATAAAGAGCTTTCAAGGATGCTTATGTAAAATGGAGTGAGGCTTCTGAAACAGGCATAAGCGGGAGCAGGACATGATCCAGTCTGAGTGCTCTTCAGCTGGGCAGGGTCGCTTAAATCCAGCATCAGAAGCTTTTCAGCTGTAGGACAATTCAGACCTAGCTCAGGAGGGGAGTGGCAGCGATAGCAGGTAGGGCGTGGGATCTCTGAGCGTTCCTAGGAGGGGCGTCCCCATTGCAAAAGCGTAGTGCTGGCAGCTGCAGCAGTTTGCAAAGGCGAGTCACGAAGCACATTCAGTGCTGTTCTCTTCTGCTTTTACTGCAGCTGCAGCAACAACCAGTCCACACAGTGACACTTCCAAAATCTCAGTGACAATTCCAAAATCCTTAAAGTGAGGAGCTGATCTGGTCTCCACTGGGATAGAATTGATTTTCTTTCTCAGTAGGTGGTACAGTGCTGTGTGTTGGATTTAGTGTGAGAATAATGGTGATAAAGACACTGGTGTTTCAGTTGTTGCTAAGTTGTGCTTATTCTAAATCAAGGGCTTTTCAGTTTCCTGTGCTCTGCCAGTGAGGAGGTACATGAGAACCTGGGACAGGTCTTCCAGGACAGCTGACCCAAACTGGCCAAAGGGATATTCCATACCACAGAACGTCGCGTTCAGTACATAAACTGGGGGGAGCTGGCTGGGGGGGTGATCACTGCTTGGGGACTGGCTGGGCATTGGTAGCAGGTGGTGAGCAAATGTGCATAATTTCTTTTTTTCCCCTTGGGTTTTATTCCTATCTCTTCCCCTCCTCTTCATTGCAATTATTGTTATTAATTTTTTCCTTATCTCAATTATTAAACCATTCTTATCTCAACCCACAGGTTTTACTTTTCTGATTCTCCTCCCCCTCCATCCCTGGTGGGATGGGGAGTGAGCGAGCAGCTGCATGGTACTTAGTTGCTGGCTGAGATGAAACCACGACCGAAGCTCAGCGCACCCAGATGGCAGAAGGCACAGGGCAACGGGCTCTGCCAAGTTCCCTTCCCCTTTCTCTGCAAAGCCAGCTGAGAGCCGGGGTCAGGGTGATCAGTAGCCAGCTATGCTCACTGTGCAGCATGCTCCCCCTTCCCAGCAGCACTTCCTCCAGCTGGTGAGGATAAGGAGTGGAAGAAAGATGCCATTGGAGGCCTGACTGTGTGATTAACACGCAGGAAAGCATGTGGGGGAGGCGAGGGCAAATCCAAGGGGGACTGGAGGAGGCAGGCTCATTTCCCCCTCAGCCTTGCCCCTTCCTGGCATTCTCTTTGGTTTGTTTCTCTCCCTTTCCTTGGGGCCTGACCCTGTGAATGAAATCACAGCTGAGATCATCTCTGTTTCAGGCCACCAGTGGTCTCCTGCCTTCTCCCTGGCTTCGGCAGGTTGCAGAGAGCTTGCCTCAGTCTCATGCCCACCTGGCGTGGTTAACAGACACCCTCTTCACAGGCACACGCAAACACTTGGTGGGCCTTTGCTGGAAGGATCAGAGATGAAATACACATTACTTTCCCTTTTTAGAGCCAAGTGAAACCACTTTCAGTTCTGTACTGGCCTCTACCATTCTATAGCTACATCTCCCCATCAAACTTATGTCTCCTGTATGTTACCCTGGGGATGCCGCCAGGTTAAAGTAACAGCTGTCTAGCAATGCATCAGTGTGACACAAGTGGAAAGGAAGGGACAGAAGGACACAAGGATCAGCCTGTGCTACACCAGCCTATGGTGGCAGTCAGCCGCTGAGGCTTCCCAAGATGAAAGGCCTAGTGCAGAGTGCTAAATCCTGCTTCCAGCAAGTCTGGTAACACTCATGTGCCTGTGAATAAAGGTAAATAACCCAGGGAGCATCTTTTTCGTGTTAGACCTTCCAGGTCTTCCTTACTTGGGGAATAGGACCTGGAATCTGCTGTGGCCATCTGAGTCGGCCTGCAAAGTGAACCAAGCTCCTGTCGGAGGAAAGCAAAGCTGCCCGCCTGTCAGAGCAAAGCCTCAGTTCCTGACTCCCAGCCCTTCATCAGCTGGTGACTTTGAGTGCAAGGCTTGCCTGTACGTGAAGCAAGCTGCCCTCTCTGTGAAATGAAGTCTCCTTTGTCACTGCTGTGAAAGCCACAGCTGACAGATGCCGTCAAAAGCCAGATACTACAAAACATTCAAATTGGTCCTAGTGGCTGACTCTGCAGGACAGACATGCACTGATGTGTTTGTGCATTTGCATGTGCTGCACCATTCTTCTGGAGGGCCACTGTGTGACGTACACAATGCACTCAGGCTACAGGAATTAGATCATCCATACGAAAATGCAGCCCCTGCCTGGTAAGTCACACACACAGGGTATCAGCTTTCTTATACAACCCACTGAAACTGCAAAAAAAAAATGCACTCGAGGTAAGATTTTCCATCCCAGATTCCAGCCATGATAGGAAGGATAATGCCACCACTTTTCCAATACAAGTTCTCTGGTGCCATGTGCTGGGGGCTCTCACTTTTATCTGGAAAAACATTGCTGCATGCAGCTACCATCACTACTTTCTGGAGGATCCTGCAGAAGTTCTGCACTGTGTTCCTGTGCAAGCCCACCACTGCTCACAGCAACGGTGTGAGTCACAGCACTGGGAAAAGCACCCAGACCTTCCAGGAGATCTTTGCAGCCAAAGCCATGTCAGAACCCAGCACCACGGAAGCTCAAAAAAAAAAATATTACATTCACAAAAAAGGCGCTTTTAATTGCAGAGAATGTTGGTGACTGAGCTCTCTCTGGATCTCCAGCTGTCCTAGTGAGTAGAAAGTTTCCTGACTACCAGTAGCCACTTGTATCCCACAAACAAGATCTTTAATGGGAGGCTGATATTAGTATTTGGTCTTTTTCAGTATGATCCATTCAGTCTGGTAAAGAACAAAACGCAGATTCACCTGCTCAGCCTCAGTTCCCACTGCTCAGCATGGTGCTGCTGACAGTCCCTCCATCACCATCACCAGAGATAATGGCAGCCAAGCAAAGACACGCAGAGCTGAACTGGGGACTGCCAGCCAGTGCAGACCTTCCTGGGAAGAAGCTATGGGACAGAGGACTAAGGACGGAGAAGCGAGCCAGCTATTTAACTGAGCTTGCATGGCTGCTGATTGGCATATGAGAAATGAATTGGTGCTCCAGTTGGCAGGGAGGCCTGTGACTCACCAGAACAAAGAAGGATGCCTCCAGCCAGGGTGGAGCTCTCTGGAAGCTGATGCAGCTATTGTCCGTACTTGCCTGTTCTTGACTAGATAGCTTCCCTGTCCACAGCCATCAATGCAAGGACACTGTGCCAACACTGGCTTCAGTGGCCAGAACACATATTTCTTGTTATGTTCTATTTCTGGGCCATCCTCCTCCCCAGCCTCTGGGGTGAGCAAATCAGAGCATTGTTAACATAATTTATATTTGAAAGTCTTCTCCAGTGTGGTGGATCTCTGGCTAAAACCCTAGATGGAGGACCAAAACTATCATTGAAAACTTCCTAGCTACATCTTGGTTGATGGCAGCTTCACTGTGACAAAATTCCCTTTTCTTACATGAGCTTTGGGAAGTAGATACCATGCAAGCAGTATAAACACGCATTTATAACAGCCTGAAAATTACTCATCCTCTTCTGTATCCTTACTAGGCAGAGCTGTCCTCCTGTCTGTCACTCAGGGCAGGGAGCACAAACAACTCCAGAGGCACAAAACAGCTCAGCCTTACCAGCAGGTATTGGAACCATTCCGCCCCCATCCTCCAGTCCAGACCCAGGTCCTTGGTGAGAAAGCTGGCAACATTCTGCCGCCCTCTGTTAGACATGAAGCCTGTCGCAGCCAGCTCTCGCATGTTGGCATCGACAAAAGGAACCCCTGTTTTGCCCTCTGCAGAGACAAAAGACAGTGCTGGGACATAATGACGTTTTTGGGCACTATTAAACCAAACTGTGGTCATGCATTCACAGCCATCCAAGCAGGTAAGACAGTGCCAGTGTAACAGCAGCAGGGAGAGATTTCAGTGAGGTTTAGCTGGTGTGCAGCCACTAAGAACCATGGGAAATTATACTGAAAATTAAAGTGAGACTTTTTGGCAAGGAAAAAAACAAGGTACAGAAAAATCTCAGACTGGAAAAACAATGAGGTGGATTGCAGGGAATTTTGCAGAGCAGAATAAATACACAGATAATAGCAAGGTGGGCCAAGAACAGGAAGATTCTTGACAGGTGACTAATAGCAGAGAGGGATCTATTGGACAGTCCTTGTCTATTGTTAAGGAAAAGATCTATTGTACCTGCATGCAAATGGATACACATGGCATTAACATGAAGAAATATACATAGGTGTGTATTTCACCGATTCTGACACTTCAGTCTGTTAGCCCCTCCAAGTTTTGAGATATTATGCTTGCTGTTCAAGTGACAACGGAGTTATAAAAGCTAAAGGAAAAGCAAGGATATTAAAAGACTGTGGCATAATGGAAGATGTGATTTATTCTAACACTGTTCCGACCTTCTAACCAAAACCAATCAGAAGAACAAAATGTAGCAGGCATGGCAATCTCGCACGGGTAAGAAGGGCTGGTCAGCCCCTGTGTGACTGAACAGAAGGAGCCAACAGATTGTAAACACTTCTACCTGGGCAGGAAAATCTAACTGCAGTGCATCTCACAAAGCACGTACCAGCCGGACAGAGCCTGGCCATTCACGGTACCCTGCAGGCCTGCTCCTGTGCAGTGCTCAGTCTCGGAAGGGAAACCAAGTATCCTGCACTCACATCACACATCAGACCACGGGGCTGGATTCTTGTTTGGTGGTAACAGTTTAAATGACAGGCCTCGATCATGCTGACAGTTCCCTGACATAAAATTGAGTTAGCATGAGGGCACATGTTAGCACACAGACATGTGGAAACCATAAAGCACACTTAGACAAACCTGCGGTTTCTACTGACCTTTCCAACAGTCAAAGAGCTGAAGGTCCTTTTTCCAGGGGACCTCTTTATTTTGAAGCCCTATTGCGAAAAAAAAGAACTGTTAATGAAGACAAATGCTGACACAGGCAGTTATTAATAAAACAATGACAGCCAGAGGCACTTTGGTTGACGACACAAGACATTAGGATGAAGCGAGCCCTCTTAGTGGTATTACAAACAAGCCATGTTCCTTCTGCAAAGATTTAGGGATGATCCATTCCTCCTTTCAAGGGTTGCAAAGGAATGTCTTGTGCACATGGAGGATGCTCCAGCCTTAACAGATTTTGATAATTTGTTTTGTTAGCGTTTGCTCTATTTTTATTTTTTAATTTTTTTTTGTTAATTAAAAATTACTCAGACTTCTCAAGTGGTCAAAGATGTGCTCTGGCCCAAGCTAGTAATTTCTTGTTCAGTTTTACTCCAGGACAACGTCTATGTGAAATCCATTTCTGTAGCAGACACTAAACCCAGAATTACCTGGCAGAAGCCCCAGTAACACTTTGCTCCTGCAGTGGGGTAGGAACAGATGAGGGGGATGACTTTATGTTTGCAGGGTCCAGTGGCAATTACAGACCTCTTGTACAGTGGAACAGAGGCAGCAGGGATGACTCAGCTCCAGCTCCAGACATCTAAGGTTAGGCCCACCACCGGCATCCAGTGCCATTTGAGATGCTGTTGGGCATCTGAAACAGCCACATAGGCCTGGCCAGGCAGATGTGATGCAGGCCCTGAGGGAGACATGTTCCTCTGCACCCACAGCTGGATGCCAGGCAGACTGCCCCGGGGCATCTAAACCAGTGCTGTATGCTTAGGTGTGGGCAGCTACATCACATGGAGAACAGCTCACCCAGCACACGCATCAGCTGTAGGGTTTCCTGGCTACGTAGGCTAGGTATTTGCATTGCACTCAAGAGTTCAGACCCCCATTTGAGGTGTAGGCACCTGCACGTAACTCACTGGGTCTGGAGCTGAATCTCCTTCTGATTCCTATGTAGTGCAAGGCAGAAAGAAAATCTGGTTTCTTGGGATTTGCGCTGCTGGGTCAGTTCCTGCTCTCTTTCAGCTACTCTGGTGAACGTGGAGCAAACCTGAAGCCTGGATCCTCTCCAAAGGTGGAATGTCTCCAGAAATAACATCTTTACTGTTACCATGCTGCTGTTTCCCACTGACATGTGTTAATAATACTCCCCATATCTAATCAGATTTGGGGGAAAAAGTCTCAGTGTACAGAATCATGGTGTTGAGGCACTTCTGTGCCACCACTAAGTCCCCAGCAACATCCAGAGTGGTGACACAAGCGCTATGAGAAGAACATTTGTACGACACAATGCTGACAACATCTTCTCTTAATTTCCCTGTTGTAAGACTGTACCTTTCCTCTCCGAATACGGTGATCCATACACACCTCTTAATGAGAAAATCCTTCTGCCATACTTCAGGGCCACAAATCGAAAGTAATCCCGCCACAGCAGTTCAAACAGGACCCTAAAACACAAAGCTACGTCTGTATTCCGCTGTGGGTCAGATGAAATTACTGAATTGGGATTTTGCTTCCATAGTACCCACCATTAACCCCGTGAGGTTTACTCACAATGAGCAATTTCACGCACCTTCCCATGATACCAGTTCTTGCCCCAAGCCTACCCATCTAGCTTGCACCTGGATGACTATAGTGAAAGCAAACTTCGCATGAATCACGGGGGAAGCTTTCCTTAACTCAAGTGCAGGAACAGAATTTCAGGAAACCTGTTTCTCATCCATCCCTACTGGGATGTAATTCTCCAAAGAGCAGGGCGAGGACCTGATTCAGCTTCACACTTCCGCATAAGCAAGCATGTCAGCACATTCCTAAGACCTTTGCATTGATTTAAGCAATAACCTTTGTAAGGGACTTACATGCACCTTTCAACACTCTGTTTACAGTGGTCTAGCTCATGAAATCAGGTGCTAGGCCTGCAGAAAATAGACAGTTTTATATAAAAACTCTTATATAAATAAAGCTTCTTATAAAATGATGGCACCTCAGCCTCTGAGACTTGCTTCAGCACTCTGGCATATTGGAAATATTCTGCTCAGCTGATGTTTAGGCTTACAAGATCTTTTTGGAAAATCTGGTTACAAAACAGGACACTGTCCAAATGCTAAAAACTAGTGTCATGACACTGAAGTTCAATCAGTCCCTCATGTGCAGCCACTATGACCTGTACTTCATTGTTACAATTGACTGCAGTGCCTACAGCTTGACAGCTTCTTTTTTATAACTATTTCTTAACACACTCAGATTTCCATGGCACCCCACCTTGCAGGCAGGCTGGCTGACTGTTAGATGGAAAAACACAAGTATGTTCATTTCTTGAAACCTTTCCTCTCTTAATTGTCTTTGAAGAAAAAAAAAAAAGCATACACTTCAACAGGCAAAAGGTTGATATTTTATCTGTTTGAATTTTAATGAAATGGAGTATTTTGGCGAGAATTATTGGCAATGTTCTGCCTGTTCCTCACCGACCACTGTGCTGTCACACACACTGCAAACGTAACAAACCAAACTGAAAACACAGTTCTCCAGTTTGCACAGACTTTGTGGTTTGGGCTTTTTTCCCATCCAGGTCTAGTATTAGGCCAGGCTCTAACATGAACCTGCTACTCCTTATGAGCTCCCTACCAGGCTCCAGTTCAGAGTGTCTGGGCAGAGCAGAGCGCACGAGCAAGTTCAAGGCCAGCTCAGGGACAGCTACACTGACCTCAGTTGTCCCCCAGACTCCTTCAGGACAACCTGCAGGCAGGCAAGCAGCCAGCGGTGAGGTGACAAGGCAGGATGCATTAAGCCCACTTCCCAGTCCCCTCTTCTTCTTTGCTATGGTGGTGTACTCATGGCCAGGCAGCTGAGCAAGCACAGGGCCATTTGCTGGACTGTGCCCAGAGGTCCTTCTGACACCGCGTGATTTGTACAAGTCGCAAAACTACTGAGCCTTTTTGGTGAAACCCTGCTCATACGCTTGGCATGAGAAACTCTTTGGCTTTTATTTGTAAATCATTCTTCTTCCTTCTCATCTAGCCCACAATGATGCAGAGAGGGGTTGTACTGATTTATAGAGATAATTCTTAAAAATCATGACCCACAATTTCCCAGCAATCACGATAACTAGCTTTAATAATCTTCCCTTACAAAGTGCCTACAGCCTCTGGATGTCAAAGGCAGACTAATAAATCCATACTGAAACAGAACTGCAATGCAACCCCGAGGAACCAGACAGCAGGCACAGGAAAAACAAACAAACATTAAGTTAACAAATCACTCTCTCCTGTGCATGAGATGTCAGTTTCCTTTTCAGAGAAAACAAGCTATGCTGATCACGCAAGGACATACCAGTATGTGCTCTGATTTGCCGTTCTCTCTTTTTCATACTTCTGTATCTGCTCATAGATGTATCGAGGTGAAATGCAGCCCAGCGCCAGCCTGAAAGGAGGAGAATGATGTCCTGAATGCAATGTAGGACTGACAACTCGATGTCTGCAGGGACAGATTGGAGGGGCAGCTTTGTGTCTAGAGTTGTTGTCTGAAAACTTTTGCTTGGTTTGCAGTTCTGCCACTGACTTCCCAAATGGCTTTAGTCAAGTTGTATGACTTCTTTGCAACTTTTCAATCTGAGAATCAAAATCTTCCCTGTCCCAGTGTATGACTGTTACAGGAGTTTCCAAGCTACTGAGATAAACCATTTTACACAAGTCTGACAAGTATTGCATAAAAGACTTGATCATCTGGTGATTTAGTGCACCAATGACAAACACAGAAATGAGTCCCAAATGTCAGCCCCTACAGCAACTGTCCTAGTGGTTCAACAGCCCTCCTTTTACTACAAATTGAATTATCATATGTCCAGGGCTCCTCTTCCTGCAGTACATTAGTGTCTCATTTGAGCAACAACAGAAGGCAATTAATTTGCTAAAAATCTCACAAAGGGTCAGAAAACTAGGGAATCAAACACAAACTTTGGCATTTCAATCTACTGGGCTCCTCCCATTTGTTCCAGATCAGCGCTGTGCAAGACAGGAAAGAGCTTGTAGACTCCAACCCCATCACAAAGGGTGATAAGGAAAACTTTTACCTTTATTTTCCTAGAAATGTATTTTACTGCAGTTTCCCACTAGGGCTCGTGGAAAAAATTGATGTTCTAGTGAATTTTGGAAAACAGGAAGAAAGGGCCTGAAGAGTTTTCCCTTGATTGTTGACCAGCAATAACACTTAGAAATGGCCAATATGAGATGTGAATGGCTGGCTGCAATCTGAACAAGTCTGATTTTGATCATCTGACGGGGGAACACTTTGTGACAGGCAGATCAGGATTGTCTGCTCTGGGCAAATGTCCAGATCGGAAAAACTCGAGTGGAGACTACAAATAACGAACTTCTGAAGTGGCAGTGGTCCCGGATCCCACAGCGCCAGCAGGTGGAGCTGTCCACTGCAACCAGTAAAGCACAAAGCCCGCTGAAAATAAATCCTGACTTGTAGGGGCCTCAGAAAACTGTTTCACGTTGCAGTTCTGTCGGGAACACACACTGGATGCTCTCAGCCTTAGGCTGAACTGGGTTCTGCTGTTGCTGTTGCAGTCTGAGATTAACTCTTCCCCTTCCAGCACTGGAGACTAAAACCCCTAATCATAATAAATCATCATATCTACCCAAATAAGAGATCCTTTTGCAATAGGAATAATCAGAAGCATCTCTTCACACCACAGAAAAACAGAATGGCAGTGAGGTGAAGTGACTTGGCCCACATTATTCAGCAAACCAGAACTGGACTGAGTTCTGCTACAACCCTATCAACATGCTGAAGCTACTCTTCCTCCCTGGCTCCTCACAACCACCCCTGATAATACACAAAACAGCACAAAGGCAAAGACAAGTGGTGTGTCTCTCTAGTGCCCTGTCCACACTGCTGCTCCCAGCACACTGGGCTCTTGGCACACTACTGCTACACTTCAGCAATTCCTAACTGCAGGAACATTCCCAGTGAAGCACTGCATAGAAGCACAACAAAAAGCAGCTTTGAGGCTGCTGTACCCCAACAAAAAGGGCAGAACGAATCACACTCAGACCTCTGCCCAGTGAGCACTCAGCAGCTGGGCAACATCGGTTTGGGATGAGAGCAGAAAAGGAGCTTCCAGACTCACAACAAAAATCTTTACCATGGTGCAAATTTGGTCGAGTAATCCATTCCCACCAGTCCATTGCGAGTCTCCTTGTAAGATGCAACCAGGTTCTGTGCGAGCGAAAAACCAAACGGTTTTAATACTTTAGTGCAACATGCTAAATACGTTTTCTTTCATACTGGAGCTAGGGCAATCTAGCAGGGCTGGGCTCCCTCTCATGGCTGCCTGCAAGGACTACAGAGCTGTCAAATTACTGCCTCCAGTGCACAGGAATGAATCAGGCCAGCAGTTCTCATTATAGCTCTGGGATGCATGTCACAAGCTATGCTCCTGGCTTCAGCCTGTAGCACATTTATTTCTACAAGCACTATGAACCTGGCTGTGCTGCTCCCTGCCCATACCTGTCTGACTCTGGATCAATGATCCACTTAAAAGCACCAGCAGAACTGGAGGCCAGTTCCCTTGTCCATGTGGTTGCTTGTTCAGGTTTGAGAACTACCGTGTCTGACAGCACCCAACACACAGCTGCGGGAATCCTGGCCACCGTTACTTCTGGGCCAGCCACACTTACAGCAGAGCGCAGATCTTCCGTTTTCTGAGAACTCCACTGACAATGCAGAGGACATTGGGAAGCCTGATCTCTTCTGATTCCCTTTGGCTGCACAGGTTACAATTGCTAAAGGGCTGTTCTAGCTCACCAGGAAGACAATATTTGCATAACAGAAAAGAAGGAACAGGTTTTCCAGCAGTGACTGTATGCTGGCAGCACTGTCAGACTACTATGAACCTCCTACTATTTTTAACTGTGCTTGTTAAAAAAACTGGAAGCAGTTTGGGTCAGTTGTTCCTCACCCCATTTGCAATTACAGCTCTTCAGGCCACTTTTCCCTCCTCCAAAGTGAAGGAACTACATTGCTGACGATGTGGGACAGGAGAGTAGAAAGGGCAAATCAAGGCATCGTCCTAATTCCCAAAAGTTGATGAAAAGAAGACTTAAGAGGGATGGCCACTAAACTAGATTCCTAAGTATTTGGCTTACATTCCCAGTTCCTGGATGACTTCTTTGGATTTAGTTTGTCCCTCTGAAAACCTGAAAAAACGTTAATTCCCTCCTTTGTACAGTGTTATACAGGAGCTAAGGAAACATTACTAGGAAGTAAAATCGCAGCCTCACGCACTTGCACAGCCATATGTACAAGGGGGAGGATGTAGACAAGGAAGTGTAAGAGTTACCGTGTCCCAGAAGTAATACTGCAGTCTCATTAAAGCTTGGGTCTCTCCTCCACTGCAGGGGAAGGCTGTTCGTGGATCAGTCACAGGATCTGCCACAGAAAACACCATCACCTTGTTACCTTCTTGGAAAGCATCTCAAAGGTAAGGAGCTTAAAATCTAGGGATGTTCAGCAGTAAGGGTGTCTGCTTTGGGGCCATAAAAGATTGTGCCCTGTCTTCCTCTAAAGCAAGGGTCAAATCAAACATATTAAAAATTACTAAGGGGATGTTTTCTACCCAGCTGCAGGGCAGCTCCTCCACACAGGGAATTTACCTTCATTTGTCATATGAGTGAACAGCAGCTTAGTTACAGTTTGAAGGGCAACCACTGCCCTTGGGAGGCCTCCCTCTTCTCATCCTCAGTAACAGACAGATCTAAGTAGGACTTCATGGGAGGAACTGCCACATTAAGTTTTCTTACCCTTCTGTCCCAAATCCTCCATTGTAGGGATACACCCTTCTTCCACCCCTGGAGCCAGAGGCTTTAGCTGGTCTGCCATCTGCAGAGTTGGCCGGACCTTTGCCTCAGATTCCACTGCTTTTCGGAAATGGGTGTAGACATCAGGCAACCTGCAAAGATAACAGCGCGGTCAGATCTCCACAGGGTGGCTACCCTGGCCCCTCCACACAGCACCACGTATCTTCCATAGATGGAGGGTTAGCTTTCCAGGCTGCACTCTCCTGAGGGCAGAGCGGGTATTTGTGATGCATGTTTGTACACCGCCTGCTGAAAGAGGTAGATTCCCCTGGGGCTAGAAGCCATCAGAAGTTCAGTCCTTCATCCAGTTTCTGCCTCTGATGCCTTTTCAATTTAAGGTGTGTCCTGATGGAGCAATCCCTGAGGGTCAGATTCATCTCATCTAACTTCTGATTACCCACAAGGCTGACCTCAATGTAAAAATCTGCAACCTCCAGCTGCTTTTCAGTCAATGGAGAGAAACAGCAATTTTTATCGCCTGACTCTTCTGCTCTGTTTTATACATTTTCTATAGGATGCCATGAATCACTCAACTCCATTAATTACACCTCAAGTGACTACTGAGGGAGGCATGAAGAGTCCACACGCAAAGGGCTACTGTCACAGGCAGCTGCATTTAGCCAGATGGGGTAACGGAGCAATCCAGTCCAATGTCACAAGGACGGAGCACTGCAGACAGAGCATCAAAACTGTGCTGGTGGAAGGGCAAAGAGAAATCAGTCCCTCAATAAATGGTCATGATACGGAGAAATAGTGTGAAATGGGGACAATGGACATCGACTGTGATTGTATATGTCTGCTCAAGGAATGTGGGTATGGTGACTAGTCATGGGTGCGGTGTCTGGTCACATAGGCACACAGCTTTGAGGAGACGACTACAGCTTTGAGGAGACGCCTGCCCTTCTTCCTCTAACAAAGGGGCTATTTAAAAAAGAATGAGAAAAGGATGAGAGATATTCCAGTGCTATCTAGAGGGAGGGAGTGCTAAGTCTCCTTGCTGGAGAAGATCAGATGGTCACAAGGACATGAATCACCTACAAACCTGCAAGACCACCACATTCCAGGCAAAGGACTGATAAGCTAATTAACATACGAAGCGAGAGTAAGCGGGTTTAGGTAACGAATATGTATAGGCGTTAATTGAATATTCATTTGTTTTATTGTATAAATGTGAGATGGTTCGTCACTTCAGGCATGCACGCTTGTGGAGGAGTGATCCCCCGTGCATCTGCGAGCAGTAAACATACCTACTTTATAACTTTCGAGTTATAGAGTCTAATTCCGCACGTCAGTCAAACCCCTTGGCTTTATGCATATTGAAGAGTAAATCCTACTAGTACAGAGGGATGAATGTGCCCCTTCCCCTTGCTGTGTATGAGCATGACAGCACTGTTCCATAATGCAGATGGATTCATGGGTCCCTTCCCTGTGGGACTGGATGACTAAGACCCCTCCTAAGCAGTTCACTGGAGTTAGAAACAAATGGGACAGTGGAGCGAGCGATACCACAGAGCAGCCCACCTGGCGATAGGCCTGAAGGGAAGGTCATCCCGATGATACAGCGTGGATCCCCAGAATGTGTGAGTCTTCACCCCATGCTGACAACACACCTCGCACAGCAGTTTCTCCACATCCAGCTCCTCCTGCGTGGCCTAGGGAGAACAAAATGCAGTGAGGCCATGGTTGCGTGGCTTCAGCTCTCGTAGGCACACAGACCCTGGTCACTGGCCTTGCCCTTCTCCCTCATCTCCACATTTAGCTTCACCCCTTTGGAGAGAGGTGCACACAGACAATTTCTGAGTATTTTCCTCTGCCAAACCCAATAAGCATTTTCACTCTGTTAGTAGCGCCAATGCCAGAATAGGGAACTCCTTGATGTAGGATGTTGCAGATCTTTTAAGTCTGCATGGAATGAAAAGGAGACTGGACAAATACATATAAAAGAAATCCACTGAGGGTTATTGGCTATCAGGGCAGCATTCCTGTTTCAAGAAGTCCTTAAGCCACAGATTCTTGGTGGCTGGGAAAGTATTCTGGGGAAGTATCTTTACAGATATGTCCTGCTCCTGTGGTCTTCTCTGGGCGTCTGTTATTGGCCACCGTCGGGAAAGGTTATGGAATTAGATGAGGCGTTTTGTCTGATCCTCTGTGGATGTTCTTAGAGCTGCATGGAACAAGGCACTATGGGATGTGCAGGCTGTCACATCACATTACAACGGTCTTAGGCCTGACAGCAGGAATACCTGCAGTGCGAGTCACAGAACAGTTCCTCCATTAGACAGCTCTGAGGTCCAGACTGCTAATACTGAGTGCATCTATGTATGTATATACATAGGTGTCTGTACACAGCCTCCAGACCTAGTGGAGTCTTCAGAGCCTTCCATTGAATTCAGCAGGCTCTGGATCAAACCATTTACTTAGCTCAGTGAAGACAGGCCAGTAAAGCACAAACCCCGTCGGCACTGCAGGACCAGACTTGTCTTTTGTTCAACACACTGGCGGGCAACCTCCTAAATGTGGGTGCTGTCAGCTCACCGTGGCCCCTACACTCAATACAGTATGTCCCCTGGAAGTTAGCTGCCTGTGCAAGGAAGGCACCAGGAAAAAGCAGCTTGATGCAAACAGGAGGAGAAATGGACTCAGCTGACCTAAAATGCCAGTTGCTAGAAACTCGTTTTCCTCAAGGCACAGCACTTGCAAGTCATCAATCACAAGGACTCCCACTCAGACACCAATCCCATCCCAGGAGTTAGCCAGTTTCCCCAAGGTTAACAATGCCACAGACAAGAAAGGCTCTGAACACACAGGATCTGCATCACCATTTAGTTGTGGAAGAAACCTCCACAACCTAATTTTATCTTTTAACAATGTCACCCAAGTATTTCCCTTACCTCTTCATGGAAAGCCACAGCACTGACAGAACCTAACTGCGTAATCAAATCACAGACCACATCTTCTGGCTTCCCCTTCCTCACAACCAGGGTACTGCAAACACAAAATGTTGCCCTGAATTAGGTTTGATGCTATTGTTATTTATGTGTACAAGAGGCCCTTGTCCCAGTCCACACACCCATTAGTTCTCTACAGAGCACAGACAGCATATGGAGGCAGACAGACAGGATTTGGCTAGCCTACGTTTTTTAGGACCCACTGAACGCAGTTTGTAAGCTTCTAGGGCTGAGTTTGTGTCAAACACATTTCTATCACCCCGGATGCTTTAGAAAGGATGACTGGGCAGAAAGCCAGGCTGTTACCTAAAAGTAAATCTGTCAGATCTGTTCAACGGATTCCTCTTTCAACCCCCTTCACAGGCAGTGGTGGCCTGTGTGCAGACCTCTCTCCACTTTCATGTGGGAGTATTCAGACGAATGCTTTCCTCTGAATGCTCTGTGTTCATAACAGTCAAAAAAACTCCCTTCCCACCTTGCAACCTCACCAGCTGCCCAGCCACTTGAAGGGGTAATACAGTGTTTTTGCCAGAATAATTTAAAGCACAACTGAAAAGTTTCTTCAAAGATGGGTTGGATCCGAAGAAGGCAGCAGCAAGGAGTGCTGCTAAGAGAGCTGTTCCCCTTACTTCCCACAGAAAAGCAGAGATCGAGCTGTCCACAGGGAACACCACAGACTGGACGTGAAAGAGATTTCTGTCTATCACTGCATTGAGAAGATATCATGACTGGGCAAATGGAGCCTAGGTCTTAGCATGGCTCTTCACAACCACATGTCTCTCACTACAGAAGACCAGTCTCTTATCAGCCACCGACAACAGCACAGTGGCATTCAAGCAGCTCTGAATCTGTTCACTGCAGAGTATGGGTGCAGATACCCACTAGTCATTTCTCTCAGTCCCCTATAACATTCACCATCTACACTGGCCACACTGCACTGCAAACCCAGAGCCGTTCCACTTGCTTCTACTACCACTGTTATGCCCCTTTGGGAGAAGACAGGCTGGCTGACACATCCTCTGCTAAGCAAAGCCAGATGTTATTTGGTAATGGATTCTTCAGCATGCAAACCTTCAGGCCCTGGTCTACAGCAGTTACGGTTTCTAAAGGCATAATGAAGAAGGAATCTCTGAAGACCCCCTTCCCACAATGTAGCCTACCAAAGAGATTGGGTTTCGTGGGACAGGGCATGAGCAAACTTAACTCTCCAGTCTCACAAGCCAGGATCCATGCTGGTCTGTCTCAAGCCAGCTCTTAGGGAAAACTCACTAGGGACAAGGCCACACACCCCAGCGGCTAATGTCATCGCCTACAACTCGGAAGACTGCCGGTTCGTGTCTCCAATTGTCAGGACTCTGGGCAAAGCGCTTAAGGCTGACGCCCATCTGTGGTATCCAAGTTCAAAAAAGCAAAACCCCACATGGCATGCAGCCTGCGTGGCTCTTCACTCCCTTGCAGACGGCACAGCAGATCATCTGAACAGGAGCTATGTATGGGACCTTATTGTATCTAACAGAAGGGCGGTGGCTCTCAGAAATAAGCCATCATCACACCCCAGAGTATCTGACACGATTAGGCTTACAGCACAGGTATGTGTTGAAAACGAGTAGGAAAATAAAAATAGACATGTTATTTGCACAGTGCTTTCTCAAATACCTTCCTCTTTTCTTGAGAGTTTCCCTTAGATCCTTCACGCTTTCCAGCAAAAACCTGAGCCGATGGGGCCCTGTTTTTGGGAAACCAAAGCAATGGGTGCCCAGGTAGTGCCGTGGGTCGAAGCAGTAGAGGGGAATAACGAAATCCGCGTTACTCTGAGCCCAGTGGAGCACCTGGAAAGACAGAGGGCCGTGGCAGCTCTCGGGGGCAGGACGCAGGCACCCCGCCCCAGCCTACCCAACAGCAGGGTTATTTCTAAATAAATACCCGGGGGGCCGCGGCCGGGCCCTACCTGGTTATCGTGGGCGCGCAGGTCGCAGCGCAGCAGGCAGATGGCCGTCCTCGCCACCCCCGACATGGTGCCCCGACGGGACCGGTCCCGCCTCACCCGGCCACGCTCTGTCCCTCCTCGGCCCGGCCCCCCAGCCCGGCCCGGCTCCGTCCCCCCTCAGCCCGGCCCCGTTCTCTTTCCGGCCGCCCCGGCTCCGTTCTCCCGCAGCCCAGCCCCCTCAGCCCGCCCCGTTCCCGCCTCACGGCCCCGCCGCTCCCTCGGCCCGCCCCGTCGGGGAGAAGCCGTCCTGCCCCCGGCTGCCTCCGGCCGCCCCCGCCGCCTCCTTGCGGGCCCGTGAGCCGGGCAGGTCTTGTTCCCAGTTCCGGGAATGCGGAGTGGGACGGGGACGAGCCCCCAGCGGCGCCGGCGGGGGCAGTGCGGGCGCAGAGGCAGCGGCGGGCAGGCGGCCCGTTTCCCCTGGCGGGGAGTCCCCACGCCTTCCCACGGCAGCCTCTCACCAGAGCCCTGCCCCGGGCCGCTCACACTTCACGCTGAATTTGCGGTTTTATTTTTTAACCTCGATAATCTCTTTGCCTTCCACATAACAGCAGCTGGGAACCGCCTGACGCAGGAGCGTGTCCCCGTTGTGCTGGGGCACTGCCGTGGCGAACCCGGCCCCTGCAAGAGCACCGCTCACCCAGCTCGGGCAATTAGTTCTGATTAGTACTTCGAGAAGTGCCAAGGCTGCGATATGACTGCATCCTTGCCCACTAGTGTGCGAACCAGCTTTGTGGATAGCTGCTGACTAACCAAAGGTGAGCTGTAGATTAGCAATCATTAATGTCTTTGAATCCCAGCACTGACTGCAGCGGCTGAAGTGAAAAGGCTTGCCTTAGCCTACAGCTTCCATAAGTCAGCGTTGGACACCAGTGATCATACATCCCTTACTCACTGAACTGTCCGATTGTCCTCAGGATCCGTAATTTTTTTCATTTGACAGCTCTCATAAGAGGAAAAGCAAAAAAAAACCCGCTTGGCTCAGAGGTCTCCAGCCACATGCTCCCCTCGTGTAACCACTGGTTCTCCTGGGGTGGGGGAGGATGGGGAAAGGGGTCAACATCTTGCAGCAAGGAGCTGATGATGACTGAGGATCCAGGTTTACAGAAATTAATTGCTGCACCTCATTTCAGTTCCTGAATTGCTGAAGTGGAACATTTGGTGGAGCCACACAGACTTTTAGATGCTCACCAGAGATTAAATGTGGTACCCAAACCCCAGTGGGTCCCAGGGAGTCCTGGCTTTATTTCCATCTCCTCCAGGCTTGCAGGTCCTCTGCATGCAATCTGCATTGGCTGGTTGTGGGAAGTGATGCTGATTCCCAGCGTGACCTACATGACACATCATCTCCTGATTCCTTCTCTGTGCAATAAGGGCTCCTCTTCCTGGCTCAGCAGACAGCAGTCCGCTATAAGAACCAGTGACTCATCCCCATGGGCTCATGTTTGGTGAAAGAAAAACAGCCAAAACTTTGGCTCATGCCCAAGGAAAACACTGTTGTCAGCTTGCAATGCACATGCCATACAAGCCAACACCTCTCTATCATATTATAAATGAAGGTATTTTGCAAATGCAGTTTATAAATCTTCCCTGTTTGCCTTCATTTGGACAAGGACATACAGTATAGTTGGCTTTGCTTTTGTTTGCAGTCAGGTTTCCCCCACAATGTCGTGGTTGACATTAAGCTGGGCCAAGTCTGGCAGTAATGACATCCTCTTGTATCTCACTTAGCTGCTAGACAGCCACCCACTTGCATTGAAACCTCAAGAGGTCTTATTTAATGGGTGTGCAAGAGAGGTGCCTTACTGCCTGAAAAGGGTTTATTTCCCTTTGGCAAGGAAGTCTGGTTATCACTAAACACAAACCTCTGCAACATAAATAAAGAGAAGAGAGAAGATTTGAAGCTTGATATGCCAATGAGAAAATAAAAATGGATTTAGACACAAGTGAGTCTCTGCCAGCTTTCTATTTGCATAGATGATGCAAGGTGTCCAACGTTGCGGTAGCAGCAAGAGCACTGTGACAGACTCTGCACTGACATGCTGTTAAATGTGGCAATCTAGGCAGCAAGAGCAGGCAGGAAAAGCAGATGTCCATAAAGGACAAACAGTTTAGTCAGGACCTCCTTACACCCAACACCATACCTTTTCTGTCACATGGTTGGAGGTCAGTTTTATTTCCTTTGCACTCTCATAGGGAAGTATAAATGCTGTTGCACACTCAAACCAGTGCTGATTGCGTCTACTCTGTAACCTACCCTGATAATGAAGAATTATAGTTTTTTACTTACACAGTTGTTTTTCCTTCTTAGATTCTGTAAGTACATCTGCCCAGTCCCTGCTTCTGTGAGACCTTATGAAATCATCCTTTGAAAATATGTGTAATGGGGGTGTTTAGGAAAAGCAGTGGTGAGGAATATTTTGTTATAAAATTAGAAACCAGGAGACCTGGCATTGTGAATTACAGGCTCTTCAGTCTCCTTGCCTGGATTTTCCATTCAGATGAACAGAGTTAATGAGAACAAAAGCTTTGGGGTTTTTCCACTGACACCTGTCTCTTTAATCCAAGAGGGTGTTCCAGCTTTCCGTTGTCCCTTTGGTATACAGAGAAGCTTTGCCAACAGGTGCAACAACACCGTCAATCTCTATGCCAGTATGGAGGGCAACAAGCTTTCCACCATCATTTTTGTTCTTTTAAATATCCTCCAAGGAATGGCTTCCTTCCTTGGAGCCGTGAAGTTGTTAGGTAATTCATGGGATGTGGGGGAAAGTCTGTGAACTTTGATGAAGTTACACAGGGGACCTGTGATAAAAGGACTGGATCGCCATGGACTATGCAGACCTAGGGGAAATCCAGGGACCAGGCTAGGCAGTATCTAGCAATTCCTTCTTGCAATGTGAACAGTGGCATGTGATCCATTTGTTTCTCAGAGACAACCTCATGGGATACAAGGTCTTGGTCAGACTAACGCCCAAGTCAATAATCATTCCTCTTGCTGCTTCGGGTGCCCTTTTTCACTCATTAAATCCATTTATCAACTCTTGTTTACTCCTGGAGTTGAGTGTTACAGTCAGAAATGTCTCTTATACGCATCTTGGATAAGAAAGCCAGAGAATTGTACCTCATCACTCCTGCAGTAAGTTCTCCTCATATGGCTTATGCAGGACAAATCTGGTAGAAAGACAGCCAGTTTTGTGACAGAGCAACTGAAGGTGGACCAGATTCCTCTCTCCTCTCCTCTCCTCTCCTCTCCTCTCCCCTCCCCTCCTCTCCTCTCCTCTCCTCTCCTCTCCCCTCCTCTCCTCTCCTCTCCTCTCCTCTCCTGTCCTCTCCTCTCCACTCGTCTCCTCTCCTCTACTCTCCTCTCCTCTCCTCTCCTCTCCTCTCCTCTCCTCTCCTCTCTCCTCTCCTCTCCCTCTCCCTCTCCTCTCCCCTCCTTACCTTTCTGCAGCTAGCTTGCTGTGATGGAAGTTCAACAACATACAAACACCAATGCTTTTGTTTGCTATACAGCAACAGGCTGCGATGGAGCACTGAGGCAGGAGACGGCAGAGGTCTTCCTCTATAGTGACAGCTTCCTGCTGAACAGGAACAGTGTTTAAGACAGGAGACAGAGCAGCAGCAGGTCCACCCATGCACTGAGCAGCACTGCAAACAAGATTATGTTAAAGGCGCACTCTTGGTGACCTTGCCTAGGACAAGAAAGTTTTTGTCTGCTGGGCAGTTTGTCTCCAGCACTGCTTTGTCATTGCATCACTGATTACAGTCTTCAAAATGTCATCCCTCAATGTTCATGTTCATACACATCTGTGTCCAACTTCATTCATGATGCATACCACCATCTTCATTCAGGTGGTGTTTCATGTGTCTAAAGTAACAAATTGGCCTGAATAATTTCCTCTTTCATTTTGGAAGCAAATCCCAACTGTTGCTTCTTTTAAGTCTCTGTGAGAATGACGCTTTTGCATTTTGCTTGTCATGCATGAAAAGTTTGACATCATTATTTGTTTTACTGAGTCTCCCTCTGAGCCCTTTACAGAATCTTGAATCATGTCATCATTAGCTGTTTTTATAAAAGCATAAAACCTCCGTGATGAACATAAAGTGCAGCACTGCTCAGAGGCAGACTGTAGTGATTCTGTTACCAGTCCTGCTGCGTCCAAGCATATGCTCTAATGTCCCTGACTATGACAAGTATGATCTCATTTTCTCAGATTTGAGTAGCATGCTAAATCCTGTCCAGCAGCATGAAACACCTCTTTCTTTTCATGCATATCTGATACTCCACCTAGATCTATGTTTCAGCTTTTTGAACCATTAATAACAGTGGCAACCTGCCTTTAATGCCAGAACCTGCCATTCCAGAGACAATGTTGTGATGTTTTGGCTGCAAAAGACTTGGCACTCTTTGTTTGTGGTGGAAGCAGAAGGACATAGCCCTGCTCAGAGAGTTCAGTTCACCATCTGCATAAATGCAACCGCTCTTCTTACTGGTCAGAGAGTTTTCCCTGCTGTCATTTGTCATGCCTTCTGGTTTGGAGTACATCATCATTTGGAGTTTTTGCCATCAGGTACTGTTCAGGGACCATCTGACCTTGATTCTGCTATGATCATACCTGTAGGAAAACATACAGACTGATTGCTCTTTGTAGTTCAGCTTGTGACCACTATTCGCTAAATCTGTCATTTCCTCTTCTGCCTTTCAGCGGTATTTCCTCCATCAGGAACCTAATGACCTTCTGCAAGCTCTGATCCACCTACAATTACTGGATCTGTCTGAGGTTTGCCAAGTGGCTTAAATACAGTTTAGCATCTAGTGTCAGCTACTGCTGACATAGGGGTTTGCAACACACTCTCACCTGACTTATATATTATGCCCTCAAAATGCTAGAAAAAACACCTGCCCAGGTAAAGGATCAGAAGTGCATAACTGCAACTGAAATAGATTAATATCAGTTAAGTGTGCTCGCATCCTTGGCTGATGTAATACAACTTCAATGGAGCTAACCAAGGATTTGCTTGAACCCTTAGCTGACTAAAAATCTCAGTTCAAAAGGCTTTTAAAGCAAAAAAAGACATTGTGGTTTTGTGGTCCCAGCTAGACCTGGGAACATCATGTCTTTGTTGTGTTCTGATCCATGCTTCTCCCTATGCTCTTGGAACGGATCATTTCAACCCTCTATCTACAGCAGAAGAAATTCTGCTTTTGTCTTCCCTATTGCACAGGGCATTTTGAGTGTTGACTGCCTTCATATTAGAGACCCAGCTCTAATGACGCTAATAAAAGCACAGAATATTCTAGACAATGGTATTTATAGAAGGATACAGTCAAATAATTTTAGACATTTAAAAATGAAGAACTAAATGTTACTGTGCACTGGGTGAAATCAATAGTCACTAGGCCATTTCTGACATGCAGACTGTGATGCAAGGACAACAAGAACTGCAGCCTAGGGGATGCTCGGTGTCCGCTCAGCTCAACAGCAAGATACAAGCACTGTCTGGGACAGTGGAAGATGTTACAGTCCTGCCACAGACACTAAAGAACAGCTGTCCTATACAGCATTTTCTTCTTCACATCCCCACTGGATGTTTCATGTTAAGTTTTGTTTTAAGGAAGCAGTAGTTTAATGTGCAATATCTCTGGGAATCATATAAACACTTTTACCTGGTAATCATTATCAAAAGGAAATGCCTTTATAAGGGCCCTGTATAGCTTTCACATCCATTAGAATTTTTCCTTGGAGACAAACCTCAAGGTCATCTCAGTTCTGCACCCACCTTCTCCTTCCGCTGAAGAAAGTAAGGGTCTTTGCTGGAAACGGGAAGAACCAACATTGACCAAGGACATGAAGTACTGGCCCAGAGGCTCAGTATAGAGACCTTGGTACTGATCCTGCAGGTGACACTGGTGGCATGGTTTAGCCACGTGTTGCCAAGGAGAATGGCAAACGAATGGAAACAACAACAACAAAAGTCAAGTATGGTAACAAAAAACAAGTCAAGAAAAAAGCCTTCACTTTCTCCGCTCCTCCCCAAATCACATTTACTGTAGTCCCCACCAAATCATACCTAAAATAGCTTTTGTCTGTTGCTATTTAGCTATTTAAGTTGGATCTACCAGCTGCATTAACTTGCCCCTATTGTACTATTGCAGTTGGATTGTTGCCATCCTCCTCCCATGGGCTTTCTACAGATCTATATTTCAAAGTTATGGCTCTTGCAATGGCTCTGCTGTGTGAGTTCAGACAAGCTAAAAAAAATTAGTCATGTTTCCTCTAGTCCTGCTGCTTTACTAGGCTTCCTATTTGCAATCAAATTATTTTTAATTTTGACCATGTTCCTATTGTTTGCCAGGAAGATAATCATCTTATCTTGCTGCCGGGATATTTCTCTCCTTTCTCATGTAGTTTCAGATGGATTAAATAAATACCTTTTACACAAAGCACACCACGCTGGGCAAAAGGGCATTTCACCATCGCTGGCTGATCTTAAATTTAGGAAATGTCTCCCTTTTAGGAAAAATAAAAGACTGGAAGGACTCAGATTTGACATAATGGCACATGGCAGCTGTGCTAATTGTATGCTGTTAGTTAATTTTTATCCATCTCAGAGTATCTTTGTGGAAATACATGTGTGAAGTTAGAAATGAGTGGGTGACACTGGCTTGGCTTACCAGCACTGAACAAGGGCCACAGATGATAGTCATCTAAGTTTTTGGTAAGGCAGAAGCCAAAAAATGTCTGAGTGGTCCTGTGGGACCCTTCTACTCCTTCTTTCCAGGTGAAACCATTATTAGCTCTGTGCAGGGAACAAGGGATCCCCCACTGTGCCATCCATCCAATGAGAAGGCTTTTCACAGGACCATCCATGGATGCTTTTCTCCCCCTCTGTATGCCTAGGGATCATACCAAAGGGACTTAAAAGGGACCGGGCCAGTTCACTGCATTTTGCCATCCAATTTTGAGTCCTTTTGAAGGGAAGGATAATGCCCAGCAAAGGTGAGCCACCAGGCTGCCAGCTCAGACCAAACCAAATGGGGAAGATCAGTCACCTCTTAGACCTTTCCAGTTTCTCCAGTATCCCCTCCATGGCGGAACTGGCTTGTTAACACGCAAACGACAGCTGCGCAATGGAAAGTTGTATGGACAAGTGACACCGCTTGAAACCAAACTGCTCTGTTTTTGTTTTGTAACCTTCACCCATATACACTTTCCTACTGCTGGATGCTGACTGCTTTACCTCCAGCTTCCTAATTATCTAAGCACCGCTGCTTGTATTTTACCACAGATGAGGAAACGAGGACATATGGCTTTTGTGATAAGAGATTTATGTAAGCTGTCTGTGCCACAGTGCTGCAACTTTCTATACAAGTCCATTTATAAAACAAAACATGTGTAAACAGTCAGGTTTTGATTGTTTTGGTGATTTCTTCCCCCTCGTGACAGATGTAAAGGAAAAACTGTAGGTTTCCACTTGATGTGTGCAGATAAGTTTATGGCCAATGGGAGAGATCCCAGTTGTGGTAAATCAGTCTCTACTTCCCCTGATTTCTGTCACCTAAAATCCAGCTCCATGTGGGTGGATGGGAAGAAATACAAAGAAACTCAGGCTAGGTAGCTGCTGGTACGTGATTCTCTTTCAGCTGCAGAAGTACAAATATGCCTGAACGGTTCTGGTAGGAGCTACTGGGGAGGTTCAGATTGGATATTAGGAAAAATTTCACCACTAAAGGGGTTGTCAAGCACTGGAACAGGCTGCCCAGGGAGGAGGTGGAGTCACCCCAGCCCTGGAGGTATTTAAAAGGTGTGTAGATGTGGCACTTAGGGACAGGGTTTAGTGGTGGACTTGTCAGTGCTGGGTTAATGGTTGGACTCAATGATCTTAAAGTTCTTTTCCAACCTAAATGATCCTATGATTCTAGGAATACAGAAAGGAGTGCAAAATACCAATTGAAATGGCAACTGTAATGCACTCATTATAATGGGTGACTTTCACTACACCCCTGTAGATCAGTTACTTTTCAGATCAGGAGAGGGATTAGAGAAATATGCTGATATTCTCAAGGAACCAAATCCGATTGAAGTCAGTGGCAACAAAGACAGGGCAGGCTGGATACACATACCTAACCCTGTGTCTGGACCATGCTTTTTCAGTCGTTCTCTTATCCCTTAGACTGTACTCAAGAGGACCGAGTTGCAGGGTGGAGAATCTTGAGGTTTTTTTCAGAAAAAGTATCAAGATTTTCTCTGAACTTTCTGGGAAGGTGAGATGGAAATGCAGGATGTTGCCTGCAATTTTTTACTTTCTTGCAGTTTCAGCTGCAAATGCCACAAGGACAGTATTTCTTGTGCTATTTTCTACAATATTCAGGTGCCAGATGAGCCCATAAATGTTCTGGGATAGTTCTGACCTTACCTGAGAAAGTCTGCACTGGGTCTGTTTGCAGATAGGTAGTATAACTCTTTCAGCTTTCAGCTCCACACCTTTCACCAGCGTGAGACACAGACTCACCTTGCAAATACTGTTTGGGTGACACAAGTTCCAAGCTCCGTGAACACATGAAAAAGCATCACAGAGAAATGCGCTGCAATGATGTTTGCTCAACAACCTGTCCAGAAACCAGATCCTCTTCACTTTCACTCTGTCCTTTCGGAGATTTTTCCCTGTGTTTGGACAGAGAAGGTGAGTCATGGAACAAAGTCAGCGTGGAAACTTACATTCAGCTATGAAAGCGCATGTGACAACTACCAGGGAAAAATACCATCCATACAACTCAATCTCATTGTAATCACACTCAGCTTGGAAGAAACACAAGTTAAAACCTGTTCCTTTTGGCTGATCAGCGTTGCTGTCTGCTGCATGCTGCTACCTTCCTCTGCGTGTCACACAGCCTTCAGTGTTTGTTTCTTAAGATCTGAAAAACTTCTCCTGTCAGCTGCGTACAGATAGGTGGATGGACACAAACACTGCCTCAGAGAGTGCTGGGGGGCACCTCTTTGCTCTGACACCTTCACAGAGCAACTTTCTAACCCCACGAATACGGGGAATTGCAGTATTCCTGGGTGGTGGATGGGTGACAGTGCATAGAGAGTGTGCCCCTGCTCTTGGGTCTTCATGCTCTGAACCCTCTCCTCTAGGACGAGGCCTACGCATTTTATCTTCAAATGCAGCACTCACCCTTTCCTTTTAAAATACGGTTGCTGTTGCTGCCACCTACCTTTTACGCTGGAGTGGATGCTAGCAATATCCCACACGGAGCCTGGGAAGGAGCCCAGGATTTACTCCTCAGCCCAAGAGGTGACAAACCCAAGGTCTAACCCATGAGGTTAACTTGCTGTGTGGGCAGGAGGCATTAGCTGCTGTTTAGGAGAAAAAGTTTTCTGCCACAGAAGAGGAGAGGTTTCAAACCCCATTGAGCTGGAGAGATCACTTGTTGCTCTTGTTTGGTTGTGAGAGCTTTCATAGAGCAGATCTTGGTGTCTTTCCTGCACAGTATACAGTCATATCAGCCAGGGAGCATCTCATGTAACTGGAGAGGAAGAGAAAGGTAGCCAGGAATGACGTGGTGACCTCAGCAAAGGAGATCTGAACCCACCTCTCATCCTCCTCAACCGTTCCACAATGTGGTTCTTGTAGCACAGAAGCAGAGGTAGAGATGAAATGCTATCCCCAAATGTCTGTCCCCAGCAAACCTCTGCACACATTCAGGCCTGTTCTGGGAACAGCACGAATCCTTCAGGAATGCTGACATGTTTGGTCTGTGGGTCCTGACCAGGTTTATCTGTCAGGTAGTCCCCAAATCATTCAGCTTTGCAGCAGTTAGAACACATGGGAAATGGGGGAATATTTAAGCAAGATAGATGTGGCTTCTCTGTAGGAAATACCATTAAGAGGGACATAGGACAGCTGTAGCACTCTTTTTCCATCCGCTTTTCCACAGCAAACAGCAGACCTGCGATTAATCTTGGGTAAGGAGGAGCTGCAGCCAACGCAGGTCTGCCAAGCCCAGGCGCTGCCATGCAGACGTTTCAGCATCACAGGCTCATGCCTACGTGCTGAAATCCCACCCAAGCCCATTACCAGCTCCAGCCTTCAGCTGTGAAGCAGCACACATTTTCTGAGTAATTGGTTTCTTTTCTTTACACCGAGATGGCATAATTCCTGTACAGTTTGCAAACTAAGTATAGGAATGATTTCACCCACCGCCAATACGCAACCATCTTGATGGGAGAGAAAGCCTGACAGACGTCTCACAGCACACAACAGCTTTACGCTGCCATTTAGGACAGGAAGCAAGAAAGGATATTATATCAAACAGAAGGCATGGGAGACTTTCAGGTTAGACGGAGCATACTTAGTCACAGAAGAATTGGGTCAGTGCCCTGGGACCTGTGTTCACTTCCTGCAGGGACCCTAACATAGCCCAGAATAGTAGTAGTTAGGTAAAAGCCCAATATCTTCCCCTTTTTCTCCCCGCAGCAAATACTAATGCTTACGTCATTAAAGGAGAAGCATAAATAGAACAGCCTGGGGCTGTGGTTTGCAAAGTTCTCGCTCTGCAGATGAACCAACAGCTTTTCTTATAGCTCACTATTACCTACTTGTGCCATCAAACTTTTCACTGAAGACGTTATCAGGATGATCTAATCCTTCATATCCACCCCACCATGTATACCAGTCAACTAAGGATAACCAGTGCACACATCTGTATGTTTTATGTGTGGCATGGTTTTCATCTCACTGGCTGGCACACACACCAGCACGGCATGGGACAGCATGCACCGAAGAATGTTTCCTACTGGCAGAGTAGACACTGTTTTGGAAAAGAAGGGAGAATTTGGCTGTATGTACAAAATATGCCAGGCCTGATGTCCTCAGGGACAAAGAATAGCCCATGTCTGTTTTGTTTCCTCATATGGAGCCACTACAACCCCTGCCTGCAACACACTGATTTTACCAGTGCTCTCCACTGCGCACTCTCTACCAGGTTTTCACTCCTCTCCAGAAACATGGTGAAGGCTGTCAGCCAGCATTTGTAGGAGAACGTATGGAACTACGCACAGAGCCACACACCTCTGTCTGTTCTTCTGCCAGGCTTTGTCAATGTTTTCAAGAGCAACTTGAGGAGGCAGAATCCGGGGGCAGATCTTTAGCACACTCATCAGGAGAGAGCTGTTGACATCAATGGAAAACAGGCTTTACACACGTGATAATCCTTATATTGTTCAGGAACACCCTAGAACTGAAATCCCTGTAGCGGGATTCCTGGGGCATCAAACACATTCAGAAAAAAGAAGCTGCTTGGAAGGAGTTTTCAGCAGTAAATGGTGCTTGCCTAACCAATTCCCATTAAACCTAGGAGGTTTTAAAGGAGCTGCCTGTCGCTTAATGCCTTATAATACTTGAACCTGAAGTCCTGGGGTTCTGTGCCTGGTTCCCAAGGTAAACACATGTGATTTATTTCAGAAAGGCATCTGCAGCCCAAGAATTCATTACATACATCCCCAGTGGGCAGCAGCCAAAACATTTCAAATGTGCCAAGTTACCAGAATTTTATTAAAAGCTGTTAAGAGTTAGAGGGAAGGTGCAGAAAAAGGCAACCTCCTTCCCAAAGCCAGGTGGCTTAGGATAGACTTACGCCGCTTCCCAAACGGATGAGGCAAGCTGGAGTCAGAGGTTCCTTCCAGCAAAAGTCCCCCTGGATGTTTCTCCGTAAGCTGCACAAATATTCTGGGGAGGGGGAGGGAGAAAGAAAAGAGTGAAACCTATTCAATTACATCAAGATCACGACTGGCCCTAGTAAAATCATTTATGGAGTGAGGGAACCCGGAGCGGTTTGGGCTGGAGCCATCTGCTGTTATTTGGTATATACAGAATTGGTTTCTATGGATTTTATTAATAGGTCACGCGATTGTATATGAGGATGTGAGATCTGAATCTCTCAGGAGGGGTCCCTGGTTGGGGTTTCTATTGCCTTTATAGGCAATGGCTCAAACTTGCTTGCAGCAGCAAGTCCTTAAAAACTTGAGGGGAATGGGTATGGGTTTAGGATTCTGCCCATTTTTTTCTCTCCCCCCTCAGAAGCTTGAGCTGACTTTGTTCCTGATCCTTTCTACAACATATTTACTAAATGGGGAAACAGGGAAATCAGGGAAATATCCTTACTTACTTTTCCCATTGTCTGCGTGAATTTTCTCGCTTTCCCACTAGTTTGAATGATATCTGACACAAACCTCAGGTCCCACTTTGATCCGTCTCTCAGGCACGAGGCTTTTGGTGAATTTTGCCTTTACGCCATCGTTGGCTCTCCCTCTGCGGATTCAAGCCCAAAGGGACTTGGACACACAGAGGCGGCTTGGGACAGGCGGGTGTAAATCGGGCTGCTCTGCCTCCCACGGGGAGCTACCCACTGAGCCCCGAGCTGTTCTGGCCAGCAAGCTGTGACCAGGGGAACAGCCCAGAGCCTCCCCCTACCCTTTGCTCTGAACTATGGCTCACTTTTGCTTCAGTTCCCCCCAAAAGAGGCAAAGTCAAACCAAGAGAGTAAGCCTTTCACCCCATCTTCGCGTCCTGGCTGTGTGGAGAAAGCTGGGCCCTGCAGAAAGCTGTGCTGCAGCGAGGGTTCACCACCAGCTCCTCCAACCCTTCGGCTCACGAAGCCCCATTTCCCGGAGTCAGGAGGTCTCAGCACCGTTTCTCATCAGCTGGTTTTCCAAGTTAACCCTCTGCAGGACCGTGGGGTCCCAGCCGCCCTGTTTCAGAAGGTCCCAGAAACCCTCGGCTGGCGCGCAAAAGGTCAGATACCATCCTTGAAAGCAGGGGATCCCACGGTGTCTAACCGGGGCTGACCCGAGCTGCAGGACCGGGGGAGCCCCGCCGGGGCTGATCCGAGCTGAAGGACCGGGGGAACCCAACCGGGACCGAGAGGAGCTGCGGGACCGGGGAGCCCCACCGGAGCTGATCCGATCGTCGGGACCCACACAGCCCCACCGGGACCGAGCGGCGCTGGGCCGGTGCCAGCGCGTGCCGTGCTGCCAGCCGCCCCCGGGGTCGGGGCTGCCCCGCGGGCCGGGCCGGGCCGGGCTCCGTTGCCCCGGCCGCTCGGTCGCCCCCTAGCTGCGCGGCACGGCACGGCGCGGCGCGGCGCGGCGCGGCACGGCGCGGCACGGCGCGGCACGGCACCGCGGCCGCTCGGCCCCCGGTCGGTCGGTAGCGGCGGGGCCAGCCCGGCCCGCCCCGCGCCGTCCCATTGGCCGCGGCGGCGCCACGCGTCACCGCTTCCTCCCGCTTTTGTGCGCCGCCCCGTGCCGCCCCGCGCCCCGCTGCTGCCGCCGCGCCGAGCCGAGCGGTGCCGAGCCGAGCCGAGCCGTGCTGAGCTGAGCTGAGCTGAGCCGAGCCGTGCTGAGCTGAGCCGAGCCGAGCCGTGCTGAGCCGAGCCAGGCGTTGGGACCGCGCTGCCTCGAGTGGCCGGGCATGGCCCTCCGCGGGTAGCGGCGCCGCCGGACAGGTAAGTCCCTCCGCCACCGCGGGGTCGGGGCGCTCGGCGGGCGATAGGTCCCCGCACCCGCTCCGGGCTGCGGTGCGCGGGTTTCTTTCGCTCTTGTAATTTTATTTTTTTATTATTATCGTGGTTTTTTTTCGCAATGGTGACCGAGAGTTTTGCAGCCGGGTCTGGCTTTCGGTGGCTTTTCCTTCCTCCCCTTCTAGCTCTGCGAGTGGGAGCCTGTCCCTCCGTGCAGCCGGGCTGCGTTTGGGGAGCCGCGGGGGGCGAGCCTGGGGTGGAGCGGCTCCCCGAGAGGGGTGCGGGGGTGCGAGGGGGTTCTGCTTCCCTTTCGGGGATTCACCTCCCGCGGCGCCGGGGCTCCCCGGCACAGCCCCCGCCTGGTGTTAGCGCGCCCGGGTGACTTTTTCTCAGGTTATTGCCTGGTGCCATGAGTCAGCCTGGGAGCCGGTCCCTGGGAGCCTGACAGCCAGCGCCAGGATCAGACCCTAATGCGGACGGTCCCATTACCGGGATGCATTAAAGTACTGAGCCAGCGGGTATGGCACTGCCTGTGCTTGCTTGGGTCCCGCTTCGGTGGAAAGTGTCATGGCCATGCCAGGGAGCTGTGGGAATGCCCAGCTAGCCCTCTCCAGCCTCATCGTGAGCAGTCATTTCTGCACAGGCAGCCCTGAGCGGTGAGGATGGGATGCGTGGTGGGGAGGAAGGCTCTGCGGTGGGCGTGGGAAGCCACATACCAGTGTGGCGTGAGCGACCGTGCCGGCTGGCAGAGCTGGGGTGCTGGATTTCCACCTGGATGGAGTGAGCGGCTGTTGTGGGGAGCCGTGCCACCAGTCAGGCTGATGCTCTGGGATGATTCGCTTTGCTGGCACCAAACCTCGGCCCTGCGTGGCCGGGCAGGGAGAGGAGTGGGGAGGAGGTGGGAGCTGTGTGCCAGTGTGAGTGGGTGTGCACCGGCAGGCTCGCCAGGTCCTGCATGGTGGCCAAGTGCGTCTCTCGCAGGCCCCGACACAGCTTGGAGAGTGGTTTCCCCCTCTGCTGCTGCTTTCATCCTCCTTTTCAATTCTTGTCTTGTAATCCAGTGGTTCTTGGAAGTAGACCCACTCCTGATTCAGTGCAGGGTCTGCATGCGTTGTCTGTGCACGGATCGAAAACATGGGGCTTATTTGGGATTTGGAGACTTGGGATGTGTGTGGAGTTTAAGTGACCCAGGGATTTCCAGGGTCAAGCTCTTTCACCTCCGATGAGCGTGAGAGGTTTGGGGGGCTTTCCTTCTATGGTGCCTTGTGAATTTATTTCCAGTCCAACACACGCAGTTTGATGTAGTTCTGTGCAGGATTTGTGCCCAGAGTGCAGCTCTAAGAAGCTGTTCCTCAGGTGCATGGGCAATCGGCTGCATGTGGGGGTTGGCTTCTGGCTACCTGTGTTTTGTGATACCTGCATTGGAGTATCCAGTTTCCAGCATCCCTGATTTGACATTAGGTATAAAGAGGGGTTCAAGGTTTCCGAGGGCTCTTGCAGATTACGGAGCATACCTCTGTGTCTGGGTACAGCCTTTGCCCTAGGAAGGTTTTGCAGCTTGTAAAAGCTTCTCTGTTGGAGGCAGGATGCGAGGCTGGATGGGCTGCCAGCCTGGTGGGATGTGGATTTAAAGGATCTTTTATACCTTCATTCTCTAAATGGGTTTTGGTGCTGCAGTTTTTTCCGTGGGTCTTAAATCTCCATGAGAAACCCACAGCTCTGCCCTGTCAACGTGTGCTGATGGGTGATGCATTTCTTTTTTTTGGAGGCTGTTAGAACCCATGAGGGAAGTGTGCTCATGCAGAGAGATGCAGTCTGGATTTTCATCCAGGATGGAGAGACTGTGTTGCAAAGAGCCAACGATTACAGCAGCTGGAGGAGCGCAGTTTTCTCTCCTTTCCTTCCAAAATGTTGCTATCGCTTGATAATGCTTTGTGATGTTAGTGTGCAGCTTGGACTTGATGTGTTTTCTGAATTTTCCCATCTGGAAGAAGCCGGTGAGGATTGCATGGTGTGTCTGGCTTCCTGGCAGAGCAGCGGGATGGAGTGTGCTGCTGCGGTACGGAAGGTGATGTGCTTCCAGCCCTGCTCTCCCCAGATGGACGTGGGAACCAGTGCGAAAGCTGGCAGGATCTTCTGTTCTTGTTGATCTGGCCCTGCTGTTGGAGACCTGCTGGTCGAGGCTAGAGGGAAGTGAGTCAGGGTGTGCTGTTAGAGGGGATATCTTTTATTAGACCGCTTGGCGAATGCAGGCTGGCTTTGAAGCGTACAAGCCTGTCTACATGTAGAAGCAGCAAACCTCAGAGATGAGAATTAGGAGGGAGCGACTGCTCTGAGCTTACATTGGCTCTCCTAATTGAAGAGATCATCTGAAAGAACAGGGAAAAAAGCTTAAGAAAGAGATCTTTAGCTACAGTTCAGCCTGTGCAGTTCATCTGGTCTAAGCAAACATGTTTGCTCTCTCTACAGATCTCTGGACTCTTCTAGATCTTGAGATCCAGCACAGGACAGGCACACGTATCCACTGTGCCAACCTTTCTCGGGAGGTGCCAGAGCTCTTTGCAGCCCAGCTCCCTCAGCAAGGAGCTGTGGGCAACGGGGCTGGTGCTCACTGATGCCTGACAGCAGCAGGAGGCTTCTGGGCTCAGTCACTTCCACTCCCTTCTCTGCACGTAGTATGGGCTGAGCACAATGTGCACAGAAATGTGCAGAATGTCAGCTGTGCACTGGGGAGATGGAAAACGCATTACGGAGCCATAAGAAGTGGAATATGGAATTCAAATTTTTTTTTATTTCATCAGATGCGTTTTAGAAAAGCTATAAATGGCCCTCTGATCCCAACCCTGGCACAATTACCCTCAGTCCCCAGACTTTTCTTATTTTTTTAAGCTTCACAAGGGGAAATGGGTGACCAGGCCTTTTTGGTGAGTCCCTCTGAGGAGCGGTTCCCTGTTGCTGCATGCGGCTGTGCATGCCGGGCCAGGACCATGTTTCTTCCTGGTACCTTTTAGGCCTTTGCCGAGTGCAAAGTGAGTTGCAGAGGTGATGAATGTTGTCTCAGCTGGGCCTGAAACATGCTTTCTCCCTGGGCTTGCCCTACACCCTGTGTGGCGTGAGCCTTTGTCTGCTGTGGTGAAGGCTGTGGTGAGCATCAGATGGACAGGGCTAGTGGTTTTCTGTCTGTGAAGGTGTGGGTGAGCAGGCAAGAGCATTGATATGTGGGCATTTCTGTTTGTTTTCTGTCTGTCCTTGCAGTTCTGATCTGGTCTGGCCAAGTAATCTTCCCATTAGTCACTAAAATGCCACTCATATCCAACTCAATCGGTCTGTCCCAGATCATCTTTAATAAGACATGAAATCAAAAGCAAAGATCTCCTTTAGAATAGATGCCTTCCTTTTCAAAACCACTGGGGAGTTATTCTCAGCAGAAGACATTGCACAAGAACAGAGAACAAGAGAAGAATGCCTTAGTGGGGCTAGCGAAGAGATTCAGGGCTGCAGGATGGGGTTCATGCTCCTTACTTCATTTCAGTGCTGAGGCTGTTGCTCCAGGAGCTGTTCCTGGAGCCACAGGGCTTGGGACTGAGCTGAGCCTGGGGTGGTGGAAGATGCATTATCAGTGTGGGCCATGGTGGGGACCCATGGTGTGGGCCAAAGCCAGCTCACCTGGTGCTGCAGTGGTTGTGGTGGAAGTGTTCAGCGCCCTGGGCATGTGTGGGCTCATGGTTGAGCGCTGTGGCTGTGTGCAGCTCTTCACCCTACTTCCCTGTCTCGGTGACCTGGGGTGGGAGCATGCTGATACATGTTATTGCTGTGTCTGGTCTCAGGTGCCAGCTTCTCTTTCCACAGTACTTGGGACATTGCAAAGGCTACCCAGAGGGTCTGTTCTGGTCTTTCCCAGGCTTTTACAAGTCAAGGGTGAAAAGTATGCCCGTACCCCCTTAAAAAAAGGAGGATTCAGCTCCCCAATGCATTCCCCAAACCCTTTTTCCTACCCTGGCAGATCCTAATATAAATGCTAGCGGAGACCAAGGGACTCTGAATTTGATGAGAATATGCAGTAGGCTGGCGCCTGTCCTGCTCTCCTGAGTAAACCCAGGTTGGCCAGCATTTTGTCCAGAACTAATAGCCGCTTCTGTGAAAGCCCCCCTAATTTTACACTCTGCAGGATGATTTGGGGCAGCCCAGGGAGGACAAGCCACAACAGCAATGAAACCCTGGGTGGAGCCGAGCCAGGGTTTGGCTCAGCACCGTAGAAGCTGCATGGGACAAAGTCCGGTTGGCAATGCGTGCTGTGTGCTGTGCCCAGCAGCACGGGACAGATCCTGTAAGGAGCCAGCCAAGCTACTGCGTGGGCTGCTGTGTAAACAGCATGTGTGCGGGCCAGGTCCTCGGAGAGGGTGGGAGGATGGGTTGAGTGTTCAGGTGGTGATTAAAGACCATGTTGCTTGAAAAAATAGCCCTGGGTGGGTGGATTAGAGGCGCTCTGCGAGCCTGCTACGACCCCGAGCTTGTGTGCCAAATAACAGAAGTCATCTAATTGATAGCTAGGTGATTCAGGGGAGAAAAAAAAATAATTCTGTACAGTTGCTTTGGGAAAATAATTTGTGAGATAAGGCTTTGCGAAGGAGGTAGGAATATCTTAAATCCAACACAAACAGGGTGTTTGTGGCCTCTGCGGTTCTTTGAGTGCTCCTACACTACTAGGACTGTCCTGGAGTGATTGTGTTTGCCTTGTTCACGTGAAAGTGTTTCTTGAAGAGTAGCTTCAAAGTGCCTACAAATCCCCAAGGGTCTATTGGAAATTTTGCACATAACAGTTGTTAGCCCAAACATCATCTGCAAAAGTGAACTCTGTATTGTGCTATAAGTTCTGCTGCTGCTGTCCTGGTGCAGAGGTTAGAGAGGTTCAGAGGAAGATGCTGCTGCTTTTGGGTATCTGTTGAGATCTGTCCTTGCTGGTGATGTCCCTTTCCTTCAGTCCTGAAGTGGTCAGACAGTTAGACTAGATGACCATTGTAGATTCCTTCCAGCTGAGCTATTCTATTAGATAGATATGTACACAGAAGTCTGTCGTGATGAGGATGGTGGATTACTTGGATTGCTTAGTGGTTTTGTGCTACAACTTCTTTGGGTTTTTGTGGTTGAGCAGAGGTCAGATCGTTATAATCTAGTTGTAAACTGGAAATAGTGTAGCACACTCTGTAAGAGCCTGAAAGAATCTAGCAGATACGGAAATCTCTTCATAGTGGGCTGTTGCACCTTTTGCTCTGCAAGGTGGCAGCAGTGATGCCCTATCCCAAGGCATAAGGACCTTGCAGAAGGGTGGTGGATGCAGGTTGATGGGCACATCTGGCTCTTGCCAGCTCTTGATAATGGGGAAATCTTGCTTCTGATCTGGGTTAAAGGGTTGGGGCATCCCCTGTGTGGGGCAGCCTGAGTGCTGTGATAAGGAAGGCTTGTTTGGGGAAAATGGCTGGGGGAAAATAGTGTAGGGTGATGCCTGTTATAGCTGGTGGTGAAGATGAACTGAAGGAAAGAAGTGTGCATGCATGGAAACCCTGTTTTAAATATACTCTTCCCATCAGCCTCTCACCTATTCCTCTCTGTCACTGCTCGGGGAGTGCCCTGCGTGGGACTGTCCCTTTTTTACATGCTGGGTCAGTGCAATGTCATTGCAGAGGGGTGGCTGCTAGCGTTATCTGTCACTGGGGGATGCTGATGGATTGATAGCTTGTTATCTGCAGGAGAAGTAATATGGTTGCTTCAGAAGTGGGTGGCTGGAGAAAGATGTGCAGGCTGAGATGGTGGGGCAGAGTGGTCCAGGAGTGTGTAAGTGATGAATAACCAGTACTTGGAAATAGGAGATCAGAGATTTGGGCTTACTTCTGTTGAGATTGGTCAATGCATTGATGTAGTGTGGAGCAGCACTTGTTTTGCTGGATTGATGAGGCTTCCTTCAGTAAAGATACCAGGCTGGGACAGGTTCACGAAAAGCTTTCCTTGCTGAGTGAGGTGCTCATGCTGCAGCCTTGATGCCTTCGGTTTGCCTTTCAGGACAAACCTACAGCACTGATCCCTCTGCTGCAATCCTTCTGCTGGCTTTCCGCTTGGAGAGTGAGTGGCTGTTGGGAAACCTGAGCACCCGGTTAATAAACCCGTGGAAGGCATTTGCTGCTTCTTGGTCTTAGTCCCTCAGTTCGGGTGCTAGCGGAGTAGCAAGAGTCATTAGAGAAATATGCAAGATATTTCGGTTATTTCTCTTTGGATGGTGCTGGTGGCAAGTAAAAGAGATAAACAGAGACTGTATTGAGCTGTGCTTAGTTTATTGCATCATGGGTTTTATTGAAAGGTTCAAGGTCTGTCTCTGAATGCTGTTGCTGCCTGGGATAAACCCAGCAGCAGGGTGCATTCGAGCTACTCCCAAGCTGTGCAGTGCTTTGCCAGAGGGAAAATGGTAGGGAAAGGTGTCATTTTAGTGCTGTCACTCTGTATTCTTTCTGAACAGGGACTGCAGGGGGGCCAATTACAGTGCTTTGGAAAAATCGTGGCGGGGCAAGTCCTGTCATGCTTGTTTCTTGGGTTTGCACTGGAAAACTGCACTTGGCTCCTCTTAACCCCTCCAGGAGCTGCTCCTCTAATGGTAGCAGCCAGGGAAACCCCTGCTGACATCTCTTGTTGCAACCTTCTGGATGTTGAGGCTGGGAGAGGACCATCAGGGCAGTCTGTCTGAATGTGGGACCACACAGCCTGTTGCTCCCTCCCACTCCCCATCCTCTGTTTCCTGCTAGGATGGTTCATGCTGGTGTTGCTGGCTGGGAGGATCTGCTTCACTGGTGGCCTGGACTGATTTGCTTGCTCCGCTTCTTGTGATACTGTCACTTTTGGCTGTGCTTTCTGGGGAATAGGAAGTGCTCCTCGACCCTGACTCAAGCCATGGGTGGCTCGGATGAAAGGGCAGCTATGTTGTTTTCTGTGTACCCTCATGATGATCTCTGTCTGAAGACTGGCTTGGCTTTACCTCAGAAATGATCTATTGAGTGTGAAGGATCTGAGGGACCGTGCCTGCTCTTGCCTGTTTTTGTTTGGCTTGGGGATGCCTGCTGAGGCTAAAGATGTGCACGATGTGTCACTGTGTTACCTGTCTGATGACTCAAGAAAAAGAGAGAAAATGTTTAGTCATCGCAATATTTCGGCAATTTCACCTATGGCATTACCGGTGTGACTAACACCTGGTGCATGCCTGGTTGCCTTCAGGATGGGGCTGTGAGGGGTGAGGGTGTGTGTTTTCTGTTTGCAGTTTATGTTACAGGAGGTGAGGCCAAACAATTGGTTTTGGACCCAGCGTAAAAGCTGCTGAAGATTGTAACTGTCTCATGGAGGGAAAGCTGGGGAAGAGCTAGTTTCAGCCTTGGTCTATGTCCAGGAAATAATGTGCTGGAGAACTTCCCCTTCAGGAAGCTGTTGGGCTGTACCAAGGAGGTGGTGTGGCACACTGTGCTTTCGTCCTGGACTGCCATGGAGAGTCCCAAAGCTGTTGGGGACTTGGACGAGATGGAGCAAGACTTCCAGTACCCAGTTCATCATTACGTGAGAAGCTTATTTGCCTTTTGTAGTAGGTGTTGCCGGAGAGGTGTAGTCTGATGTCACCTCTGCAGGAGATTCTCCGGCAGTCTGGCAGCCGGTGGCTGTGTGTTTCCTGTGGGAGTTGGTGGGAGGTGTTTGTGGAAGAACATGGGATGTGTTGGAAAGAGTCTCCCCTTGCTGCAAGGGGAACCTCCCACCTCCCTGACTTGTCTTGGGCTGGATTTTCAAAACCTCACTCCTGGGTTTTGACAGGTGGGTGTCTTGGGCAGGTATGGTTGAAGGGCTCTAGGCTGCATCACGGACCACCATCATCTTCATGGCCATGTTCAGGAACAGGACTGTCACGGAGGGCTTTGAGTGACGCTCTTCAGTAGTCTCCCTCACCCAAAGAGGATGTAGGGAAATTATGTATATAATGTATATTAAAAGCCTGCTTTTCCCTTTGCAGTGCTTGGATAAATTGCATGTATGTTGTTTGTGTGAGTCTTGAGCTGTAGGTAGACACAGCAATGCTCTGCTTAATTGCAGGTTGGCATCCTTCTGGCTGTTAGCTTGCAGTCCTTGAGAAATGAGAAGAGCAAGCAATATGGTCAGGGACTGATGAAAGCTCAGGTATGCCTTTCATGTGCCTGTGTGCATATATGCATCGAGTCCGGTGTGTGTGTGCTGGAATGGCTGGAATGGGTCTGGTGGGTGAAGCATCCTGCAATTCTTACTATATGTGTGCTTGCTCACTTACTGTTTTTTGGTCTGGCAGGCAGCAGGTTTCTTATCTGCTCTGGCTTGTGGGAAGAGCATGGGTAAGGCACTTGTTGCCTTCTTGCTAATCCCTGCCTCCCTTTGTTGCTTCCCCCTCCCTTTGCTGCCTGCAGCAGGCATCTCTGCCTGCTCCGAGAGCACGGGCTGGGAGCTGGGGCACTGGTGAACACCCCTGGCATACAGGGATCAGGACCATGGCAGTTCCTGGCTTTGCTAAATGCTTTTATAGGACAGACTTTGTGGCATGTCCTCTGAAACTTTCTGCAAGGTAAACTTGCTGTGAGGCTCTCTTTTGGGGCAGTCTCTGACGTAACCTGTCAAGAAATGGTCTGCTCTTTGAATTGCGGCTGAAAGTCTGGTGGTGGATGGATGACCAGTTGCTTACCTAGCATTACCAAAGCAACGAGCTGTTGCTTTCCATGACTCATGAAAATGCACTGTAGGCTCTCTTAAGAATGGCTGAGATCATTTTTTGGCTGGGTTTGGGCAGCTGGTTTCCTTAGCAAATAGCAGTGGGGGTGGAGGGAGGGGGATTTCCAAACTTGTTTCTTTGGATGTGTGATCTGTTTTTTTGAGCTAGTCTAATAAAATACTGATTTCATTTGAAAAAGGGGGGCGGGGGGAAAGACCTGTAACTTCCATGCCTGTATAGTTTTGTAGCATGTTTCATTTAGTTGTAGCTTGCCATAAAAAGGGGAAAGGTACTAACATCAGAGCTGTATGCTGTATTTTTTCTCTTAAATAAGCAAGCACTGAAGCATTATGGGTGGTATTTTTCTTTTAAAATGAGTCCTCCTGGGGAAGGAGAAGGAGGTGCAGAGAAAATTCTGCAAACAAAACTGTAATTGCATCAGTTATTTTGTTGATAATGCTTGCTCAGATAGAGGACTGATTCTGTGGTGATGCAGCAAGGCAAAGGGTATTAGCAAGAGGTGTTCTAGTGTCAGTCTGGGTTTTTTTTTTTAAGTATTTACTTATTTGTCGGCCCTTCATTCACTTTTCAGTTTTGTCTGAGCTGTCTAAAAGGAGTAGCACTTCCATCCCTGAGAGCCAAGTGCAGCAAGATTAGCATTATCTGGAGGAGAATCAGAGCAGCTACTGCTGTGTGAGAACTTCAGATAGCAGGAGGTCCCCAAGCGTTTTGCCAGGTTTCAGCAGCCTCTGCAGTATCTTTCCCAAGCCTAGCCAGCCCTGGCTGGCACCTGAGAGCAGGCAGTGAGGAAGGAGGGGAAATCCTCAGTAAGCAGAAAGTAATTGAATAGGGAGATACGTGGTGCGGTGGATTTAATGTGCTCGTGCTGTGCGGGTGGCGAAATGAGCAAGGAACGCTGTATGCAGCAACGTTAGCGGAGTCCAGGAATTTAATAGATGTGGACCGACCTCTCGTGCTGTGTGTGTTCTATGCCAGTGCTTGGCTGTGGATAAATTCCACGGCTGGGGCAGGCAGAAGCGTGTCCGGGTGTGCTACAGGAATGGGTTAGAGCTGCCCAAGGGCTGCAGAAGGGCAGCAGCTCTGTCCTGGGAACAGCAGGAACACAGAAGCGTAATGGCCCGGCTGTCGGCCAGGGGTGAGTGGGAACAATGTGACTGAACAGGTTTGTGCTCACTTCCTTGTAATCTCAAAGATGAGATAATACAGAAACCCAGATACCCTGGCCAGCAGAAAATCGAGGCTCTCTTTTTCTGCCCCTGTGTGTGTCCTGTGAGGCAGGAACAGCTGACTTGCTATCATCTCTGGCTGCACAGCTGGTTAAAAGCAAATCCTTGCTGGAGGAATGGCACGGTTGAGCTCCAGTCGGGGTGATGGACAGTACCCCCTGGGCTTGGCTCTGTTGCTGCCTGTGCAAGCACCCTGCACAGGTGCACCAGATTTCTCAGGTCTTTCCTGCTCTCCTCCTCCTGAATTTCTCTGCATCTTAGTTAGCTTTGGGCAGAGCAGGATAAAGACCACTGGCTTAATCATAAGTGTAGTTAGTGTTTACCTCCTTTTACCGTGTGTTCAATGCATAGCATAGCACACCCCAGATTCAGGTCTTCTAGATCTTAATAGCTTTCTTCCATGCAAAAAAAACCAAACAAACAAAAAAAAGGAAATAAATGTAACCTGCAGTCTTCTCCTCTTCATGGCACTTGCAGATATTTGAATACGGGGCTGAAATTCGTTGCTCTTCAGTAGTAGCTAGCTGTAGCCCACATGCCTGCAGTGCCATGGTGGCTAGCACAGTGTGCTGAAGCCCTGCCCCAGGGCTCAGCAGCAGCACAGCTTGAGCTGTGTAAGAGCCAACAAAGGCTTTTTCAGAAGGCAAAGTCCTTTTTTACAGATTAGTTATTACCAGAAGGTATTTCTGGTGGGCAAGACCCAGCAGGGGCTGTAAATCCAGTCGTTTCAGTGAGCAGAGGATGTCAGCAGGTGAGCTGGCATGGCTGACTTCCAGGGCTTTACCCTGCTTAATGCTGGATAAAGTAAGTGCAAGCAAAATTTGGAAAGCTCTTCTGCTGTGTTACAGTTGGTTTTGGTGGGGTTTTTTTGTTGGTTTGTTTTTTTTAACAGCTGTGCCTTCATATCATCTCCCAATGCATAACGCTTTTATGACTAGGGAAGCATCGAGGTAGATCAAAGGGGCTACCTAGCTTCTAGGCAGGTGTTGCTACGAAACCTGTTTTCTCATCTGTAACTCACAAATGGAGATGTTGGAACACTCACTTCCCCCAACTAAGTCATTCCCTGCCCAGTCCAAGGTTTCCAGTGTATAGTATTGGGGGAAGAGAGTCCTGGATCACATTCTTGCCTCCAAAAAATGAATAATTAAGTTTAAACCAGTGATTTTTTTTTTAAAATATTTTTTTCTATTTCTTTTTATTTGAGCATTTCAATCTTAGTGACTTAGACTTCTTTCTTCAACTTCTGACATCTACAAGTATTTCTTTTTAACAAAAAAAAGGAAGTGTGGATTCTGATGTAATCATGTGACTCCAGGAACCGGGTGCTAAAGAAAAGCACTGAATCCTATGAGAACTGGCAATGCTCAGGGTTATCCCATGGTCCAGCAGCTGAACTGGAAAACGAAGCAAAACCTTCTACTCCCAACTCCCTTTGCAGTGTTGCTTCCCCATCCCTGGTGTCAGTCTTGTTGCAAGAGATCTAGATTATGTGGCTTTTGGGGGTTTTAGGATGTGTAGTTTGTTGTTTGTTTGGGTTTTTAAGTAATTTAAGGAAAAAAACCCTTTTTCTATGTACATGGTGAAATTTGCAGATCTGTGATCCTGAGGCTTTCAGTTGCTCTTTGGATTATGTGTGAGGGTGGTCTCTTGTAGAAACCTTGCATGGTGGTGCATGCTTTGCTTGAACAGGCTTTGGAAATGCTGAAGTAACGCAGTTGCTGGACCTTTCTCTGTGTAACCACTTCTTTTGCATTTTAAAACTTAGAGAGGGCCTTAGTGCTGCTAGTGGCACAAATCCATGTCAATGCAAATAGCAATGTAAGCCGTACTATCAGAGCTGCATTGGATTCCCTTCTACTCAAACCCTTTGGTTCCTTGCATTTCCCTTTCAGGGGTGGTTGGTTGTTTTTTGGGTTTTTTTGTTGGCTTTTTTTTTTTAAGCTGTTTTCTGACAGTCTGTCGCAGGAAGCTTGACCTGGCTGGTTGATGGAGGTGATGCTTGCTGTCTGTTCTCTTGCCAACCTGTTTTCTGCAAAAGTACATGGAGTGCCTCTCCATGTTGGATAGGATCAGGCTTGAGTGCTCAGAGAAGCACAAGGACTCTGATAATACAGAAATGAGGTCCCTGTGCTGCTTGTGGCTGCTGGGACAGGAATTAGCAGAATTGCTTGGGTGCCTTGGAGCTCACTGAAGCCAAAACCCAGGCAAATGGAAGTTTTCCTTTGCTTAACTCTTTGGGTAAGCCCTGTTAGTGTGAGTGAAATAACAGCCAGAAAATGAAATGGCTAAAGAGGGCAACACTCTCCCAACATAACATGCTGTCTTTGCTTGCCTGCTTTCTTTACAATGTGGGAGATATTTATCCTGTGACTAAGCATAAAAGTTAAGAGATGGAAAAGGTCCTATTAGATCATCTTGTCCACCTCCCTGCTGGCGTGCAATTTTTTTCCCTGGTGTATATTTATTAATAGACTGCTGGGCAGACAGGAGTAGTTTACTCAGGGTACTATGGAAGAGTAGCAGCCAGCCCATGCAGGTGAGGGGTTCTGCACGTGCATGACTTGACTTGCATATGCACAAGCTTCTTGCAGCAATAGGATTTTGTAGTAAAAGGTCCAAAAGCTCTAGACTCAACATTCTTTGCATGCTTGCAGCCTTCCCATTGACTTGCTGAGATTGTGCAGGCGTCAGCTCGTCTTTTTTTAACATTCCAGGAATACGCTAGTTTTACTTTATATTTATGATGGAGTAGGTGGTTTGAAAACTAATAATAAGGGGTGGTGGTGGGGGGGGAGGGGTTAGAAGCTCTTTGGTAAGGAGAGGTCAGCCAGCTAGACATCTGCACAGCTGGCCTGGCCTCTGTTGGCTGTGATCTATGACAGTGGTGTGTAAAGACGCCCGGAGGAGATGTTAGAAAGGTGCAGGTGGAAATGCTATTGCTCTGACAAACAGAACAGTGCTGGAGTTTCAGGCCAGAGCTTGGGGACCATCAACACTGTTTCATTTATTACTTGTCGGTAACCATAGCACAGCCTCATGCATGTGTATTTTCTTTTTTCCTTTTTTTTTTTTTTTTTTCCGTTTTGCACTCCCTGATTTCATTTGCAGCTCAGAGCACTTAGCATCTCCCAGATTGAAATAGCTGAGTGTCGAGTATAAAGGGACAGATTCTGTCCTTAACTAATTCAGGAAAAAACTAGAGCATGTGCTTAATAGATAGGGGATGAGATCAGAAATTTCATATCCAGGTATGTGCTGAACTGCCTTCTTGTGTTAGGACTGTGTTGGCTTTTGCATTTAGGATCAATCTGCTGGCTCCAGAGGTGTCTCCTGGTCAACAGTGGTGTGAGATCAATATTTAGGATTAGAGATCAGGACCACAGGGGAGCAACCAAGCCTGATCTGCCACCAGTGAGATGTTCTTGCTGGTGGTGACACTGTGTTGGGCCCCTGGGGCTGTGCTGTGGGACCTGATGATCTGTTTCTTGACAGCACAGTGCAATTTGTGTATTTTCTGGGGGTGTTACGGGACATCTCTTGGCTGAGAGATTGCTCTGTTGAATCAGGAGAAGCTATTCCCTACATCCATGGGGGGTAGGGGTTGGGTGTTTCATGGTACAGACAGTGTCCCTGGCACTGATGGCCTTTCTCTTGGCGTGTTCTGTGGAAGTGACAGTATCACAGATGACGTTTTCCAGGAAGACGTCCAACACTTGTAAACGAGCTCCGACATGGGCTTTGCCTCCCTTCCCTCAACCAGACATCTTCTAGGGAGGAGGGAGCTGGAGCAGGGCACAGTGCATGCAGGGAGAAAATCTGCCTTATTATTATTATTTAATTTAGAGAAAACTTGGTCTAAAGATGTAAAAAGCAATGGCAAACGCTGTCTGGACACCGCCTCTCCTCATCAATTAGTAGCATTAAATGCTCAGCAGGGAGGATTAATTAGAAAACTGAAATCTTTCCATCGTGACAGCCTTCTGGTTTCCATTGAAATGCAGCTGAAGAACTGGAAAGGCTTCTGTATTTTGTTTTGATATGCCGGCATATGTTTCTTTCCATCCTGGAAATTAATTCTGTCTGTCTGTAATGGGGCTGTGGGAATCAATACTGAGTTGAACTGTATTTCTCCAGAGCTTTCTTCTAAAAGTAGTTAGGACTGTTTCCCCGCTGTGCCTAATAAGTGACCTGATTTTGGAGCAGCTGAGCAACTAGTCGTCCAGTTCAGAGGTGTTGTGCAGCTGCCTTGACAATTCAAGGTTGGTCCATGGCCTCAGGGGTGATGGGCTTCTCTCTTCAGAAAGTCTTCAGGTCAGAATTCCTCAGAGATAGCCAAAGAAGCCCACAGCCTTCTGCTGCCTGTGACTTTCCATTGCACTGCACCAGGCTGGATGCTGTAGGAGAGGAAATTACTCATCGCTCTGCCTGCCTTGCAGACTGCTCTTGGCCTTGGTGAGCTGTCATGCTCTCTCTCAGCCTTACATTCTGCAGTGCCCTAAGCTGGATTTAGAGTCAGGATCTGCTTTTTCCTCTGTTTCCTCACCTTTCCTTCCCTCCACGGGGCTTGGGGAATGAAGGAGAGTTGGTGCAGCAGCCAAGACCTGCCTTTCACAGGGGGGGACACAGGTCACCATTACATGATGACTCTGGGTGGCACAGTTTGGGCAACTCAAGGTTGCTTCTCATTCTCCAGAAGAAGCTGCCTTGTATGTGCTAGAGCAAGCAACAGCTTGTGCCTGGGCTCTGCAGAGCCACAGCTACATGAAAATTGGATGGTGAAGGGCTGGCAGGAGAGGCAGGGCAGACCTGGGGGTCCCTGAGCACTTTGGGCAATACGTAGTGCTCTGCAGACCTGTGAGGTTGTGTGAGTGTATGGCTGTGTGCTGCCCAGTCTGGTTCCTGCTCTGTTGATGGCTTATTTTTTATTGTGTTTAGTCATGCATTAAGGTAAGTGTACTTAAGTTCATGTGATACTAAAGTCAAGAGGACAAGGAGAAGGAAACCTCTCTGAAAGCTGACCCACGTGTTTCTATTTCATAACTCCATAATGACCCCACTGATGGCGTGCGTAAACCAGCAGCTTGTGGAGACAGCGGTGTCCTGGAGCTGTGCAGAATCATGGTCCTTCTGCCCAAAACCACAGCACATCTTTCCATCTTTGCTTGCCACCAAGCACTTGCTGAGCTCTGCTTCCTCCCCCTGGTCTAATCTCAATCCAGATTTGCATGGCAGAAGTGGCATGACCAAGAAAAGGATCTTGCAAATTTTGCAGTGGCTCTTGGGGGCCGATCCTCAGGTCCTGGTCTCACCATGTGCTGTGGAGCTCACGCTTCTTGCCCACGAGGAAGGAGCAAAATAACCAGGTAGCTGCTGAGAGAGCAGAAAGTAGTCAATTAGTCCTCAGCCCTTGGCTTTGCAGTCGATTAGAAAGTCACCTTGTGATCAATCAAATCTAGACAGGCTGCAGGGGTGAGGCTGTGGCTTGTTAAAGAGGAAGCTGTGCGGTGGGATGGCTGCGAGAGGGACTATCGATCGCAGCAGGCTGAGGGTAAATGGTGGTATACAAAGGCTGGTAGGACAAATCACAGGGGATACAGGTGTTAATCTGTGTGCTTTCAGCGAGATGTTGCAAGTGACAGAAAGTGGGTCAGCTAGAAGGTAGGATGAGCATGGAAGATGGCACAATGGCTTCAAAGCCCTGGTCCTGCTATGAGGTCTTGCTGCCCACCTAGGGGATGGGATGGAACTCCCTCCTTTCTGGTCCACAGCTTGGTCACCTAGCGTTAACCTCCATGTTATAGCATGTTGGGCCAGTCATAAAGTCTGTAATACACTTGATACTCTTAGAGGTCAAACCTACAGAGACGGGGTTGGTTCCCTGCTTGCCATCATTCTCATGGAGAACTGAGTGTCCCAGTCTCCGGTGCGGATGCTGGCTCTCAGGCCACGTTCTCTGTTGCACAACATTGGCTTTGCAGCTCTTTGGCATAAAGCTTTGTTCATGGAAACTTCATTTCTGATGCTGGATAGCAGACTGGTGCTGCACAGATGCTTTTCTCCCAACTGCTTTTCTCAGGAAAGATTTTGCTCTGAGGCAAATGCTTTTCTGAGGGCATATTTCATCTGAATGTTTTGGTATCTATTCCTCTTTTTGGTTTCTGCTCCTTCTTCTTTCTGCTTTTTCCAGGAATGCAGAAAAGGCCTGAAGCCTAACTTTTCCAGATAATGCTCTTCTGTTTTAATTTCCCTCCTGCAAAGTCTTCAGTCATTTGAGGAGAAACCAAAAAATAAAGCCATGAAAACCTGCAGGAGGAAGAAAGTACAACACTCTTCTGTATTGGCTTTTATCTTACACATAGAGATACAACTTCCCTTTGCTGTGTTCACTTAGGGTGGTTATGTCCGTTGGAATCAGTGTTTCTGTTGGTGTAACTTGCATTCTTTCTGATTTATAAATGCACAGGTAACTGTCAGGACAGGATTTTTCCCTGTAAAAGGGGAAATGGTGCAGAACAGTGCTCTCTTCTAGCTGCAGACCCTCATACTCTGCAGGCAGGGCTGTGTGTTTAAATAATCCTGGCTTGGCTGGCTTCTGGGGAGATGAACGTACTGGGTTGCAGGAGGTGAGGATCCTTTAGACTTTGTCACTTCAGTGCCTGATTTAAAAATCTGCATTTAGGTGCTGAGTATGTTGGGACTGAAGTGGGCTTTGGGGTGTAATCAGGGCATCTGCAAATTGGTTCATCTCCACTAGCTGCTGAAGGAGACAGTTCCTCTGTAACAAGTCCAAGTTGTTCCGTAGAGACATAGTTCTGTGCTGTGCAGACCTTGATACAAGTAAAAATCAAACAGGTGGGGACCACGTGTGTTCTCTGGAAATTTGCTTTGCTTGACCTCTCTGTTTATATATATATGTGTGTGTGTGTGTAAAAATAAATTAGCTTTGACCTGATAGGGCTGTGTTGTCTGATTTTTTTTTTTTTTTTTTTCTGATAGAGTCCTTTCTAATCCTTTTGATTTCCTTTGTTGTTTCATGGGTTTCCAGAAGTTGGAGATCTCTATGGAAAAACAAAGCTATTTTCTATGCCAGTATGCATTCCTGATTATTTCACTGAATTTGGTAAAAGGATTATGACTGTAAAGCAAGAAAAGAAACTAACTGAAAAAATAACTTACTGCAGCATGCTGTCTGCAACGTTTAATTTACAAACTAATTTGTGAGAAGAGAAAGTGTTGAGAGGGATGAGTTTAAGAGATCAATGGCTGTTTTAAAGGGCTGTCATGGAAGTTAACAGCTGGAGTCATGCAGGTTTTAAAGCTCTTATTCTATGTACGTGTTGTGCTGGAATCAACAGGATGGCTCAAGAGATTATTTTCTTCTTTAGAAGCAGCTGTTGAATACAGCTGCATTGGCTGGGTCACCAGCTAAAGGTATTGTCCATCATGCATGGTGGCTTAAGCACAGATCTCCCAGCAACGTGTTGTGAAAAAATCTTTCTTAAGCAGTTTTGGGGTGCTGCACCCAAAAATAGGGAGCAGAAAAATCAGCTGATGATTGTTCATATAGAATTGTTTGTCAGGTTTCACGTGCTGTAGTTCCTGCACTGGCTTGCTCCTTATGTGAGCTATGCTGATGCATGTGTGTCACTTCTTGCTTAGCAGCCCGATCAATGCATGCTCAGAAAAGGTTTGTCGGGTGTTTTTCCTCCTCATCTTGTCTCCTGAAGTGTCCCTTGAGCCCACATGGGAGATATGCCTGCAAACCAGGCCTGGTCACATGTGTGTTTGCAAAAAATCCATCCCAGTTCATGCCCATAAACATAAAACCATAGAATTGTTTGGGTTGGAAAAGACCTTTAAGATCAAGTCCAGTCATAAACCTCACACTGGCAAGTCCACCACTAAACCATGTCCCTAAGTGCCACATCTATAGATGCATAGTCTAAATGGCTGCTTTTTGGCTACCTCTGTGTCACATCCTTTGAATAACCTGAGTGGAAAATGCCATGTGGATAGGGCCTTACGTGTCTGAAGTGTCACCAAAATTCAGCCGTTCTTTTGTGTAGCCCTGAAATAAGGATCCCATTTCCAGGGCAGTTCTATGTGCACAAGGTCAACTATAAGGATGAGGTTGAGATGGTCTGGGGAAACCTGTAATATTTCAACCACTCTCTTTGCATTTGAATCGGTCTTTGCCAAGCCTGCAGGCTGTTTGACTGAGCTATCAGCATGCATACGTTTGTATTCTCACCATTAAACCAATCTCATTTGCTTTGCTGTTGTTTTTAACACTACCCCAGTCCTGGCCTCTGAAGCTTTTTGAAAATAACATTTACAATAATATTTTTAACAGTTCCGTAGTATACAAAACTCCAGCGCCCTGGCAGGACTCCCGGAAATTTGCTGAAAGTTAATGTGGTCAACTCTTAAAAAGGAGAGATTTTTTCCGCTTGACTCTTGCTTGTTAAACTCTCTGAGCCCAACATGTTGTTCCCTGCCGCTTGAAAAAAACAAGGAAAGTCCCAATTTTAGCAGTGCTAGTTTGAGTAGCTTTCCAGCTGAGCCATATTTCAGGGGCAACTGTGGCTTATTATTATTTTTTTACAGTGGTGTGTCCCTACACCTTCAAACCAAAGTGTTAAGTGGTGCTCAGGCAGGAGTAAGTAGGTGCTGCTTTCCCTGGAAGCCTGGGGATGATAAACTGCAGAGGAAGATGCCATTTGCTTGTGCTGCAGTAGTGGCAAGACATCCCAGCTTGGAGACCTTGTTTGATGTTGGATGCTGAGCCTCTGTGGGGGGGGAAATAGTCTTTTTGGGGTAGGTGATACTGTAAATCCCATTTCAAATCAGTAATAGGCTGCAGAGTAATAGGCTCTCAATGCTGGACTGTGCTTTTCCCACTTTCCTAACATCCATCCTACATCCTTACTCCTAGTAAGTCTCTTCCAGTCACTTTTTTGTCTTCCCTCACATGCGGAGAAAAATTGCTCCTCTTCATCCTTTCCTCCCCTGCTTTGCTTTCCACAACTTAAATGCACAGAAGCTGGAGTCATGTCTAGATGGAGAGTACATTGGTGGTGTTTCACTTGAACTCAGTGTTGCTGAATCCCTTCCCAGCCAGGAGTATGGGGAGAGAAGGGAAAACCCGGGATTAATTTTTAAAGTGGATTAATAATTTTGCATACAGCTCTCATGTGTACTCATGTTCTGCGCTCAAGTAGCTGTAAAGGAGTTGAGCCACTTCGGCAGCAGAATTGAGTTCAACTCAGTCAAATCGAAGCTGCGTTTGTTCTAGATGAGAGCATCTATACTGGGCTTTTCTGCAGGTTAAGTAACTTCCAACAGTTTCCTGAGCAGACATGAGCAGCTGAAGTCTGTCTTAGGTGCACAATGCAAACCTGGAATACGAGTAATGTATTGCCTCAAGATCCCCGGGAGCCGACACTTGGCTGAGCTCTTACTTCTGTTGCTTGATAGGAGACATTTGTGCGTGGCGAGGTTACCAGGGCAGTAGTTTGTAGATTGACAGTGGAGATTTAGAGGTTTACAGTGGAGACTGGTTCCGCTAGCTGTGGGAGCAGTGGAGGGCAAAGTGGAAGCCCTGTTTTGGATGCTCGCTGGTTTGTATTGTAAACTGCCAGCAGTTGGAGGCTCTGACCAGGGAGCTTAGCTGGAGGAGAAGGGGGATGCCGCTTTGAAGTGCATTGGAGTAGAAAAGTGGTTTTTCCTTTTTTTTACCCCTTATTTTTTCCCCTTCTCTCCACCCCCCCCTCCGTTTTTTAAGGGAGATAATAAAAGAACAGAATTTGTATTAGAAACAGGAATTTGTCCTTCTGTAACAGGAAGCTGCTGGTATGTATTTTTGGGAAGCCACGGAAATCGACAGTGTTTGCAGTCCAATTTGAAGGCTGGCTGTGCTCAGGATTGACAAGATTTGCTAAAATAGAAAACCTCTTTTCTCTGGTGTACCCGTGGAAATTTCCTGCACTGTGTGCAGGGGCTTGTTCACTCACGAGAGCTGGGCAAGTGGGATCTCAGGGGCTTGCTATGGCAGAGGTGATGGAGAAGAGCACAGGGTAGGGCTCTGCTGATGGAAAGGTCACCTGGTTTTTTCCAGGGTTTGTTTGCATGGTTCCTGTAGGTGCATGCTTTTGTAACTAGATACGGATGGCAAAGGTCTGAAAGGTCTCCAGAAAGCCATTAGAAAAGTCTATTATGCTGATAGGAGAGTTAACCTGGGGTATCAGAGGAATTTAGGGTTAATCCAGGCTATCTGCATGTGGCCCTTGATGCAAACTGCATGCAGCTTAATTGCTGGAAGTGTCTCCATCGGTTCTGAAAGCAAAAGCAGTGAAGATTTGGGCCGTTTCCTGCTCTTGTTATACTCAGTTGGAATTTTTATACTGCCTTCTTGGTGGTGGTGTGCTCTCGATTCAGCGTTGCGTAGACCAACTGTTGCTCCTCAAGACAGGATTTTTAACCTTTCCAAGTGTGTTATTTCCTTGTCTCCTTCCCTGTCTTGAAAAAGGATAGAGGAGAGTCCCTGGTGGCTGTGGGCTCTTAGGCTAAATGATGCTGTCCTGAGAGGAAGCTGCAGCAGCAAAAGGAACAACGCACTTCGGGGCACACGTATGTCTCCGCCTCTGCTGCTTTCTTATCGCATTCCCTTCCTGCTCGTCTCTCTCAAAATAGGTTGAATAAATATCCTCCTGCTTGCCAGCACCGAGGCGCTGGAGCTGCAGAAAATCATTTTAATCCACGCTTGTGGTCATTCCATGGTTCACTTCAGATTTGTTATTGTGTTTAAATCTATTTGACTGAGCTGGGAGATTTTCATTTTTCTACTGCTTCTGCCCAATCCATGGTGCTTAACACTCCAGAGTTTGTGTCTGTGTCCTGGCGTATGCAGCTCTCATTGACTTTGGGGCAGTGTTGCCTGCAGTGACTGCAGAACAGGAATGTCTTAGGCTTCCCATGCAAGTCTGGAGTGTTCAAGATGTCTCTTCATTTACTCATGCTGTCACACAGGTTTATGTGTGCTTATCGGCCAGCTAAAGTGGATTGGTCTTCGCTGGTCGCTTCTATCGTACTGCTCTTTGAAAGGTGTCCATCTTTAGGTGGGTTATGCCTTCATTCAGTCTAAAATGAGGTTTTTCACTGGTGAGCAGGACTGACTCCAGCAGGTTCAGGTTTATACTCCTTAAGTTTCTCTGTGAGGAAAAAAACCCCCGAACAACCTGTGGTGGGGCACAGAGCTTTGGCTCCGTGCAGCATACCAAGGGACTGAACCCGCTTCTGCAGCAGTTTTGGGCAGATTAGCGGATAGCCGTGAGTAGCACTTGGCAACAGCCAGAGACTCGGGAAGGGCTGTTAGGGACATGCTTGCCATGAGGGACATGTGGAGCGTACGTTGCTGCTGAGAGCTGCCTAAACTCAGGGTTTTTTTATCCCATGCAGTCAGAGGAAAGCTGGTCCAGCCTTGAGGAACCTTGGCTGGAATTTGAAAGGCCTAAATACAGGTTTGATACTAAATTCTGCTTTGATACAGGCTGCCTCTGGGGCTGACTTTCCATGTCCTGCTGTTAGGCTGTTCCCCAAGTGGGTGTTATCCCATAGGGGTGCCACAAAATGCAATGCGTTAAAGGTAGAGTATTGCTTTAGAGTTGCATTAAATAATGTAAAAATACATTACAAGTATAATGTATTAAAGATACCTGCTCGCGACAAAAGGGGATGTGTGGCACAAGTATAAGTTGTTTCCTCCCAAGGCTTTAAAACTACAAAGGTACCAGGTTTGTAGTGTGTTACCTTTGGGGCGTGTAGAGGTGGAGGAACTCCTGGTCTCATTTCCTAACTAAATGGTTCTTCTCTTTCCTCCAGCCCAGGTGATGGTGGGGAAATGCCTTGTGAAGAGTGGTCCTGTTCAGTCTCTGTTCCCATTGACACATCAAAATTAACTTGTAACCTCTGTGTATGTTTGTTATTACAGGGTGGATGCTTGAGAGTGGAGGATAAGGTACAAGTGTCTGGGACCGGTGGAATGGAGGCCTGATGTAGATGGAAAGATGGGTAAGAATTGGATTCCCCTGAAGCAATTAACAGCCTGCTAACTTTGGCTGGGGCTACCAAGCATGACAGCAGAGTGTGAGACATTACCAGGATGGTCTGGCTGAATATTACATTGCTTTCTAATGTTTTGCCTTTCAGTGGTGCCAGAATTAGACAAATCTTCTTCTTACTATCAGTGTGATCTGGTGCTTTGTGTTCTAGGTGGAGCTTCTTCCCAAGTCTGCCTTGTATTTCTGGGCAGAGCATCTTCATTCCCTGTATCTCTTCTCCCAAGGAAGGTTCTGTTTCAAACAGAGCCTGAGTAAATTGCTTTTCTAATTGGTGACCTGGATTACCTTCACCTTCTCCCTTTTCCACTGGAATAGTTGTGTATCAGATGCTCTGCGGTGCTGAGGGAGACTTTTTCTTTTTTTTTTAAATAAAAAAAGTGGAAATCATTTATAGTTCTGGAGGTACATAATGATCTTGATGTAATCTCTACTGCTGAAGAAAATTCATTATGTCATAAATCGGGACCGCCTGGAAGTTCTGGACTGTCTCAGTTTTAGTACATAAATAATCAGCTCAGTGATGCTGGCTCACGTGAGCAGTGATAAGTGTGAGAGCCCCAGCCCTCCTTCAGGTTCTCATGCCATTGGCCATCAAACTTTCACATTACTCTCGCAAAATCATACCTTACTTGCAGGAAAATGTCCATGCCTTGCTGCTGTGCTTGTAACCTGTCACACAGGTGGGACACAGTTGCAGGGTTTGCCTGGTGTCTTCCCATCCCCGCTAAAGGACTTTGCAGAAGATGCATGCATTACTGACAGTTCCAAAGAGGTCTACAAGCTATTTTGCCAGCCAGTAGCAGTTCCAGGAACTGTAAAGGTTTCTGCTGCTCCTCTTTAATTTTGCTGGAAAGAGAAAGCTCAGCAGATTGAAGAACAAGGCCAAGTTCTACCTCACATGAGTGTCAGTGCTTGATTAATGCGTGGAGCTATTTGAGCTTGGATTGTCCTGTTTCCTTCACCAGAAGAGACAGGTTTTGAGGAGCCTAAACACATCTCCTGAAATGGCTTCCTGACCCGGTGACCCAAGAAAGAAGAGGTGTTGGAGGAATCCTGGTTGAAGCTGAGCACCTCACTTCCACATTTGCAGCATTTATACAAGTTCACCCAAAACTTTTCAGGGCTGGTTGAAATCTTGCTTTAAAAAATAAAAAGGAGATGGGGGTGGAATACCTGTAAATTTAGGGATTGACCTTGCAGACTAGAAAAGTGATTCAGGTGATAGTGGTTTGAATTTAAAAAGTGAAAAATATTAAGCCGCTACCAGACCTTAACTGTTTGTCCTCATTCATGGAGAAAGGAGAAAAGTGGCGTTTACCCCATCCTGGCTCTACCTCTCTGGTTGTGTTTTTTTTTTTTTTGCTCTTCCTCTGCTTCCTAGAAGAGAGATTTTGTGGGGAGAGGACTAATTTGAAGCCAAGGTTAAAAAAAAAAAAAAAGAGGGGAAGAGAAAGTCCAGACTGCTTCTTCAATATAAAGAATGACAAATTTCAGTTTTAAATCCCTAGTGAAAAACCCCACAATGTTTTAGAGACATTTTCACTTTAAAGGTGAGAGCCACTCCTTTGTCAATGCAATTTATTTTTAAGAAGGAAAGTTCAGACTTGCTCTGAGCACCAGTAGGGAATGAGTTGCTGGCTCCAGTCCAGTTCTCAGCAGATAGTCAATTTGATGGCCTCTTTTTCAGAGAGCACGGTTGGTACTCCTCGGTGCCTTCAAACTGTCAGCTGTGAACACAGTATGGGCACACTGGGGAAGCAGTAATTGCAGGAATGCTGAAGAGAGCACCCTTCTGCAAGGCGCTCTTGACTGTTTTTTGGGAAGGCAAGCTGAGCTGGTAGGGGTCTTATGCAGATCTGCAGTTCTGCTTACACGTGTGTGGGTGGAAGGTGCTGTGCATGTCCCCTTCCCCAAATGTCATTGCTTGGAGCATATTGCGGTGGCTTGTCACTAACACAGCATCAATGCCTGTTAGATCTGCCGGGCTGCATTCAGAAAGGATCGTGGTGTGGTCCTGAGTCTGGTCTCTGGCTTGACTGTTGGAGCAAGATGAAGTGATGTGTATCTTGATCAGTCTTACGGAGTGGTGTGTGTTAGTTAAAGGATTGTTGCCACAGCTTTGCTGATACACAGAAAATTAGTCTGAATTTTGAGGTTTTTTTAGTTTCACACATACCCCTCCCTTCTATATGTGTGCTTGTTTCTTCTGCGCATAGAGGTGAGGGAGCATTTTCAAGGGAAGCACAGGGAACTTGCAGTCATGTAACTGACTACAGAGGAGGTGTATCTCAAGATCCATTCCAGGTCTACCATTCTTCTTAGGATCCTATTTATAGTCTACTCAGTGTCTCAGAGTTCAGCACAGGGCTGTTCACTCCTGGACAGGTTCTAGGGAAGCTGTATGACCGTGTACGGAGACCGCAAGACGGGAAGTGGGGACTTCTGGGATCTCTGTGGGCTGCAGTTCTGACATAGCAGTTTGGAGGTGTCACGCGGTACAGTGGCACTTGGACTAGCCCTCTGCAGCCGTGGCGTCCCAGCGCTGCAGGGAGGTTGCTCAGCTGTTGCAGGTCCAAGACAGTATCTCTACACGTGCCAGCTTGGGGTCAGCCTAAGCAGAGGTCCTTGGCATTGGGTCTGGTGTGTGGACATGGTTATGACCATGTCACTTAATGCTTATTTATTCTTTTAATGCTGTTTGTGAAGGATCTGGATGTATCTCTGCAAGATAGATCAGAGGGTTTAATTTGAGAGGGAAGTAACTGGATACAGCATAGGATCTCAGGATGGAATTGCTCTGGTTTTGCTTCATGCTTTGGTCTTCAATAAATGACTTGGGCTCCTGTTTAGTGCTGTCCTGGGACACTTTACTCCAGGTGTATAACAGTTGTGTTTGTGCTGAAGTGTTTGACACTTTCTTTGTATGGAAAACAAAGATTTGGAAAGGCGTTGGGAGGACTTTGTGATTTCTAGAGGGAGACATGTGGCCATGCTGTAGGTGTTCAGTCACTGCTTCAGAAGATGACCGCATGTTTCCTGAGTGGGTCAGGTCTTGGGTATGGAGATGAAGTGGGGTGAGATGACTGAGCATGGTCTGAGACACATCTTCAGGAAGGCAAATCCCCAGCGCACCTTGCTGGACACTGATCATCCAAAACGGTACAGGAGCCTGAAGTGGTTATCTGCTGTCAGTTTGGTACTGTAATTCCTGCAGGCTGGAAGAATAATGAACTAATTTTTAACGTGGTTGTTGGGCTGCTATTCTTCTCAGGCTTCAGAGAGTCCAAGTGACATATGCCTTTTACATTGGCTTTTTCAGCTTTGATAATGAAAGAAAAACTGGAGTGGAGATCATGTGTGTCCCAAAGCAGGATGTTCCACCTTTCCTGGCACAGAACAGGTCCCCCAGCTCACAGTGCATTTCCATCTGCCACCTTTCTGTGAGGGTCCAGGACCTCTTTATAATTTGATCAAACATAGCTGTAGACCAGTGAGTGTGTATGACACTTCTAAAAATGTCCACGTCTCCAACACGACACAGTGAAAGGACTGTGGTCAATAGTGGTTAAAAATTGCTGTGTTTAAACATCACCTCACAGTAAAAGTAATGTTTAAAAACTGCAGAAGTTGATATAAGAAGTATCAGCTTGTTTATTGCCTTTTTTGTTTTTGTTTAAAAATTACTGAAGTATTCTTAATTCTGGTTATGAAATGCTGTGTGTATGCACATGTGTTTCTGATGATAAAAGCTCCAGAACACTTACCTATTCTGTTCAGCATACGTATGCATAACTCAAAAGTTTAGGTCTCTAGTACTTTTCTGGAGCGAGTGTGACTCTTGCTTCATCAGAAAGGTAATCTGAGGTGCAGGAGATGGGAGAATGATGCGTATTTACAATATTGCCTTGACAGTGGGTGTGTTTGGAGAAAACGAGTGCAAGCTGGGCTGGCAGGATGTGCTGCAGCTTGCTGAAGGAGGAGGGGGCCTGTTTGCACAGCCATGGTCTGGCCATTTAACTCAATTCAGTGTTTTTTTGCGGGGGCTGCTGAGGCTGAGAGAATTGCCCCCGGTTGCTGGGAGCAGAACAGACCAACTCACCTTATCCCCCTGCATGCAGGCACTGATGTCTCAGCTCTCCCATGACATATTTTCCTCATTCTTCAGTCTAAGGTAGTGGGTTTGCTCTTCACTTGCTCTTCGTATGCTGAGAGCTATTAAAAAAAAGTAATTCAGGTTGAATTGCAGCAGTTTATCTTGTAAGGCACATTGGACGCTCAGGTTTTGTTATTTTCGAGAAGTGTCTGAGTTAAGAGGTGTCCGTGTCACCTCCCTTTCCTGGCACTGTGCCCATTGCACCCAGGGCTTCTGTTGAGGGTCACGCCAGGCACTTCGGGCACCTGGGGAAGGTGGGACTGGACCTGCATCGCTGTATCTGGGATGTCGCAGCCGTTGGTGCAGCAGCAGGTTATGAGTTCATGGGCTCTGGGCTGTGGCTTTGAGCACTGGAAGTAACTGGGCTGGGAGGGAGAAAGAGGTCTTTATGAGCCTGCAAATAACCTTCAAAGGTATTGGAGGCAGTCAGGGGAAATAACTTGCCAGCTATGTTTCTTGCTGGGTAAACATTTTTCTCCTTTCAAGTGTGCTCAAGAGAGAGGTATAGGTTGTGGGGAGAGGTAATATCTTTTATTAGACCAAACTGATAGAGGTGGAAAAAAACCAGTCTGCCTTTTAGGCACTAAGCCCTTCTTCAGAAGGAGCAAATTTTAAGCTTAGGAGGAAAACAGGCTGGAAAAATTGCCCAGAGTTTAATTTAATTATGTTAATCCATTAAAGGAAAAGGTAGCGAGTATCTGTGGAGCAATGGGCAGGCTTAGCAAAAAAGCTGTGAAAGTTTGTTGTGGGATGAGTGAGAGAAACCAGTACCTGGTAACTTTGAAGTGGTAAGGAGTTTTGCAGGCAGATGCCGTGGGAGAAGAAGCATCGTGCCATAAAACCAAACAGCCCCTGTATTTTTTTAATATATATATTTAATGCTTAGCAGAGCTATGGGTGTGCAAAATATTCTTAAATGTTAATTTTTCAAGGGTCTAGCCCCTGCTTGCAGCTCTCCTAGACTAATTTTAATCTGCAAAAGCAAATGAGGAACAACAGTTTTGTGCTAGAGCAGTGTTAGCTTTATAGATGGACTCTATCTTAAGGGTCTCTTCCAACCGAAATGATACTTTGATTCTAAGAAGCAGAGATTTAGCATGGTTTGCCTTGCAGCACTCTGCTGTTACAGGAAAGCCCTGACTCTCACTGCTCTCTCTATTCCTGCTTCTGCCTCCCGTCTTCTCCAGGGCTGCAACTGGGAGGCACCCAATGCCAGAGCCTGCCTAGGGCTTGGAGACCTTTGGCAGCTGGAACGGTCAAGGCTGGGTTAGATTTCCCTGTGGTGCTGTGTAGGGTGAATGCTTGCTTTTTGGCTGACAGACTTCCTTGCTTAATCTTTGCTGTGCTTTACATCTCATTAGGAGTTTCAGTAGCAGGGGATCAAGGTATGCTGTCATTCTCTGCGCCCCTTAGTAGGGTTTGCAAACACCTCCAGCTTTGCAGCTAAGTTCAGAGGTGCTTAAAGGTAAGTAGCTTACCCAGTTACACCTTCATTAGCCAGCAAAACACGTTGTGGGCTGTGCTTTGCCACTGTTTTTTTTATTATTGAACCATCCTGTCTCCTGCTCCAGGATTCAAGTTGCTGGCTGGATATGAGGGGCAGCACCTGTTTCTGCAGCTCCCCTCTCTTCAGAAAATCTTCCTCCCTCCAACAAACACTAGCCAGTTTTAACCCAGATGTTTGGTCCATTAGCCAAGGAGGGTTGAAGGGTGTGGGGTGCCATTGTTGAACCCCCACAGGTTGTTACAAAGCCCAGCAGCAACACTGTGCTGGGGAGAGGGGCTGCGAAAAGGAGGGAGGAGGGTTTTATGTCTGAGCCTTTATCTGAAAGCCACAGGATAAAACCCCCACAAGGACAAAGGTTTTTGCCCATCTCCAAGCTGTCCAGCTCAGATACCCGTCAGAGCGCAGCCTCTGAGCAGCGCTCCCCATCCTGCCCTGCTGGGGAGTTCACCTGCCCTCATCCCTGAGCGGCCTTGCCCTGACCGAATCTAGCCGTCGGGGCTGTATATCTGGGGGGAAATGGTTTCATAGGGGGCTTCGCTGCCCTCCGTGTCTGCAGGGATGTATGGGGGACATGGTGACAAGCGTGCACAGGGACGGGAGCTGTGGTGGAGGGCAGCGTGGAGTTGCAGAATGTGGGCAGGCTCTAATCCCGTGGAGTGTTACTGTGCGTGGTGCCGTCAGAGGGGTGGCTGTTTTGGGAGCGGAGGGTTGCGGCGAACCACAGATGCAACCCTGCTTTCCCTCCCTGCTGATCTAAACCAAACACCTTTTGGATCCCGAGTCCTTTTCCACTGCGAAAGTCCCTGGTAAATCACTGGGATGAGTATACCTCAGTATCATGCCACAGCTCTTTGCATTCATCAAGAGAAATTTCTTGTAAGATTTGTGGCTTAGCCTCTGAAACTTTAACACAAGTGTTAAAACTTGCCATTCAGTGTCCTTGGAAGGTTTTGTATTGCTTTTTGCAAGGTACTGATCGCTCAGTGGTGTAAGGACACAGCTCTTGCCTTACCTAAACTGAGGTGCAGTCCCAGTAGTTACTTTAGTTTTTGGGTTTCCCTGGGGAAATTCAGAGGGCAGTTGAAGTTCTTCGTTATCTCACACCCTGGATCTCAAATAAGTTATGACATAACCTATTAATTTATTCACCAGTTTATTCTCCTTTGCTGTTCTCTCAATGCTCTTATAGACATGTTAAGAGTCCAGTCACTTCATATTACGTTGGAGGTGTTTGCTTATTTGTGTACATTAGTATTTTGGGGACTGGTTGTGTCCTGTCGTGGTGACCAGAATTAGTTACATATGTGATACATTGCTTTACTAATTATAATTTTAAAAAATAACTCATTTAGCTTTTTTCAAACAGGTTCTTGCCTTCCCCTCAAGCCCACTCCTGAGCACTAACTTCTGTCCCCCTTTGCAAAGGCATGTAAAGGGAAGGGTTGGTTTTGATCTAACAGGTTCTTTGATCTGTTGACTGTGTGATTTTACCAATAGTTGGACGGCTCACCTAAGGGATAGCATGGGGTAGAGCAGGAATAGGAGGCAGGAATTCTCAAAAGGAGCTTTACCCCTGAGAAAATGGCTTGTGAGACAGTATAACTGTACCCTAAACCCACAGATATTTTAGTGGACACTTGGTGTGATGGACGTCTGTAGCTGCTAAAAGTCTCTGATGGGTTTGGTTTTGTTTATTTTTACAAAGGGGCTACTGGTTGTGCTAGAAACGCAATATTAAAAATCCAAACCGATGTCACTTATGGAGAGCGAGCATTTACCATAAGTTTGTCAGGTAAAGTTTGTTAATAATCTTTGCTACCTATTAAATGGTGCACCCTTTAGCATCGTAATTTCTTGATAAGAAGAAATGCACTTTCAGGAAACCCGAGCATGTTGCAGCATTAGTTATCTATGTGAATTTGTGTGTCCAAAGTTAAGACGTCAGCGAACAAACTCCTGCCAAGAAATCCTGTGTATCAGAAGGGTCTTTCCTCACTTCCTCATGTATAATTGCTCTGCTCGACCTGCTGAGCTGTGCCCTGCCCTTGAGTCGTACACAGGGGTGACCTTGCCATCCCTTGGGTGGGGTTGCAGGAGGGTGAACGACAGCAGGATCCAGCTGCCAGCGAGCCCTTTGCTGACTTGCAAAGGGAGCGTGCTCCACTGGTGTGTCTGCTGGGGTGCACAGTAATTGGGCTGGGGGAGGGTAATTGGGTAATTTTTCTCCTTATCAGATACTGGACACTCTCCAGACGGTGGCAAAATGATTTGTGCATGTGGGTTTAATTTACATGGAGGTTTATCTGCACCTCTCATAGATGGATTCACGCAGCAATCTGTTTTGCCACAGGTCATTCACAGACAGCCCTTCTAAGGGGGGGTGAGTTGTAAGAGAGCATTTGTACTTGCCCGTGAGAGTGTCTGGATCCCTTCTTTACTTGCTTAAGGGCTTTTGTTACGGTCCGAATCAGGGTTTTGAGCTTCTAGCTCACTGGTCTCCTTCCTTAAATTGACTGGGACAGTGTTTACTTACTAATTGATCCTGTCTGCTATTGAGAATCATAGAATCATTCAGGCTGGAGGAGGCTTTTTAAGATCAAGTCCATGCTGTCTTGGTACCTCTGCCCCGGTATCTTGTGCGTGGCTTGAGTCCTGGTGGCAGTACATGTCTGTTGATAGTGTTTGCGGATACTGGAGAAACCCAAAGTCCTGGGTTTCTCTTCATCTCCAAGCTGTTGTTTTTGTTTTTGTTTTTTTTCTCCTCTGGCTTTTGGAGAAAAGACAACATTTGTCTTCACAAGCAAGTTCTTTGACACCTGCTTTCAAATAGGTTAGTGTTTTCTAGTTCCCAGGTCCAGGAAAGCAAACCCAGGACTGATACGGCATTGACCTTTTGATGAAGGCAGCAGGCAGTCCACGTTGCTGTTGGTCCAACAGATGTGAACTTCCACTGTAACATGTGACCGTTTGCTGTTATCCCATGCTCACACTGCAGATAGAAGCGAAAAGGACTTGTGGCCATTGAACATTGTATGCTGCTCTGATGTTTGCTCTGCTCTTCATGAAGAAAAAAAAAAAGACAACCAGAAAGAGCTGTAGGAATGAACTAAGGATTACTCTAATGGAAGAAGCTATGTGTTTCCATTTAGTTAAATGAAGAAGATCGCTGTCTGTCAATACCTGCAGAAGATGGGGGAGGGATTTCTGTTAATAGAGGGGTCTGTAAGGTACAGGGATATCAAGATTTAATGAGTAGAATATGAAGTGAGCCATATTCAAATGGGAGGTGAGATAGGTATTTGTTGCAGAGAAGTTATTGGAATAAGTATGCTAGTTCTTCAAACTGAGACTTTTAGAAAGCTGTTCAGAAAGAGGCTGTTTTGCTTGATTCCAAGTCAAGATTGTGATGTAGAGGCTGCTAAATGAATTTCTGTGGCCTTTGTATACAGACAGTAAGGCTAGATGAAGTTTCTGAATTTAAGCTCTGTTAATGTATTTAGCTCTGGCTGCAGACTTGTGTAGTCTTGATAAAGACTTTTGTCTGTCTCAGATTCCTGTCCATCAGATGAGACATAAAAAACCTCTTACCTCTCTCTCCATCTGACAGTTTAGCTGAAAATCCATCAGGACAGGGACTGCCCTTTGCATGTACTGGCTGATGCTGAGGCAGTGGGTCTTGGCTTTCGATTGAGGTTCTCTGTGGTAAATGATAAATGTCATATAGCAGTGAATCCAAAAATTGTGTATTTTTCAAAAAACAGACAAGGAAATGGTGATGTCTTTCTCAGGCCAAAGTTAACATTGTCGGTGGCATAGTCATATGGTTCTGTATTTCTTTTCACTATGTTTTATTACATTTGAGTATTTTTGTCACTATATGCTCGAAGCCATGCCTTTTGAAAAAAGGCCTTTTTAATGAAGGTGACAATGTTTCTGTGAGGCTTTCCATCCTCTCTTCATCCCCTCTCAAACTTCACAGAACTCTTTCCTCTGCCTGGGGATATCCCCAGCAGCTGCATCACCTTCCAGAGAGGTGGATGCTAGCGATAGAGGGTGCCACTGGAATTTACACAGACTCGATGGCTGAACTGGGCGATCAGCATCATGGTTGCAAAAAGCACAGCAAGATGTTCAGTGACCACAGGTGGTCACGCTGGTGGTTTTACGTTGGATCCAAGCGGAAGTGTATGTGACAACTTACAGCCCCTTAGCTACATGCTCCAGCCTTCTTCAGTAATGACTCAGAGGACAATATTCTACCCTTCTGCAACGCCCTGGATTTTTCCCTGTCTTTTCCCAGCCCTAGCTCTGCCTGGTGTGAGAGGCCCAAATCAAAACTTGACGTGTTTTACAAGACTCTGTTTTACTTCTGCAGGCTTTTCTTGGTGCTTCATCCGGTTGGTGCTTTTTTGGTTTTTTGCAGCGTTCATGGAAGCAGCTTCATGGAACTGCCGTAAGCTGCTTCTTAGTAATGACCTATTAGTGAAGCCAACAATAACAGCACTGTCTAGACCATCTGAACACAGCTAAATTATTCCTTTGTCCCTTCTTCATTTGCTTTCTCTCCTGACTGTTGAATTGTTTTGGGTGGTCCACGTTGACCTTCAGGCTTGCTGTTTCTCCCTTGACTTTTTTTTTTTTTCTTTTCCTCTTTCAGCAGTGAGCCTACTGCACTAAGACTGAAACTCCAGGTTCCTCTCTCCTGCATACATGCTGGAACCAAAGCCATGTAGCTGTACCGGAAATCTGTATATGAAGGGCAGAGAGATGTGTCATCTTGTGGCTTTTTTATTTTACTTCGTAATTGATTTTGCTAAGTACTGAATGCCCCAGATTCACATTCGTGGTGTCTGGGACCTGTGAGCCTTAACATCTTACAGTACTGAAAACTTGATGAGAGAAGGAGGTATTTTGGTTTTGATACAAGATCTTGCCAAAGTGGAGCAGTGTACTTTAAAAGTATAAACCAAACCCTCCCACATCCACTGTAGCTCGACTGGTCATTGCTTCTTTGGCATGCTCTTAGTTGATTTCTTGTGTGTGTTCCTCTCGTCTATTTGACTATGGATATTTCCCCCCACCCTCAAACCTTTGGGAAATGAGTATCTTTGAGACCTCTGTTATATTTGGTTGGAAGTGGTCCTTGGTTGGGTGGGCTGGCAGCATGGTCGAATGAGCTTTGTCACGGGAAGCAGATTTAAAAAGCACAAAATTGGGGTGTTGGTGGGAAGTAGGGAAGAAAGAAATTAGTTTGCTGCTAAGGGAAATAACTGAAGATAAAGACAGAGCTGAGGATGGAAGACAAGACATTAGGGACGAAGGGACAGTGCTAAACACAATTGATTTTTAAGTTTCATTTTTGCTGCCTGTGTAATCAGCTTTTCTTTGTCCTGGTCTTCCATTGTAGAAATAGTCCTGTTTACTTGTTGTGCTGGGGAGAGAGGGCAGGCTTCATTGTACAATTCATCCTGTCAACCTGCAATACCTTAAGTGAATTTGTACAAAATGGTGCAAGAGTGAAGCTGGGCCAGAAGGTTGTTCAGGAGCAAGAACCTGCTCACGTTGCACAGTCAATGGTTTCCATGAGTCTCTTGAGTCCATCTGAGCTCTGTGGATACTTCATTGGTGTTGTGCAACTTGCAGCTGTTTTGTTCCGGAGCTGCAGCGAAGCCTGGGAAGATGTATATTTGTGTAGTTGCAATGCTGCCTTCTCACAAGGCTGAAGCGTGCTTGGGTCCTGCCAGTGCTAGATCAGGAGAACCTGTTCTTGCGTGTCCCTTGGGCATGGGATTCCTGTTGATTCCTGGTGTTTTCTCTTGGGGAGAGACATCCATCCTGCACCCTCTGTTCGCTCAAACCAAGCCAAACAGAGAGCAAGCAGCCTGTGACGCCTCTTCTGCTGGAGATGCTTGGGAGTGGCATTTGGATTTAATTATCCAGTAAGCTTCAGTGCTTGTTTGAATTTTGACTGAACTGGCTGAGCTGGCTGCTTATTTCCATGGAACAAAGTTCTCCACCCTTCTTGGGAGTCAGCTTGGAGACCCCAAGAGCAGTAATTAGGATGGGCAAGAGGCTTAGTCTGGAAAGCATCAGTCCCTGTGCAAAACTGTCGTGGGGAGGACTGGAAAGTGTCAGTTTTGCAACCAATGATGCAAGTTGTGCTCCTGCTCTGAAGTTGCTTCCGAGCATGGTGTGGGGGTGTTTTTCGCTTTGTTTTGAACAGTTGGAGGCTTTGGTCATAGTCCCTCTGAAATTGCAGTTCTCTTGAACTAAAACCACACTATTAAAAGTGGCTTAAAAGCTGCTTAAATACACAGAAATACATTACTTCAAGGAAATAATGTATTTGTGCTTGTGCTTAAGTCATGTTCTTTCGCACTCCAGCAGCAGCAGCAAACAACCTTCACTGCTTTTATAGGAAGAATTTTTCTTACCTTGTTTCATAGCAGTGAAGGCATGAATGTGTGTATTGCCTTTTTGACCAGTAACACTCAGGGTTTATTACAAAAAATTCTCATATGCTTTTCAGAATGGTTTCTGGCATTTCCTTTTTAGTAGACTACTGATTCTAGGCTGATTAAATTGATGGTTGGGTATTTCTGAAAATGGGCTAAACTTAAGCAGTTACTGAAAGTGAGTGGATGCTCTTTGCTATGTTGGGAGAGATGCAAAAGGAAGCTTCTAGCAGAGATATGCAGCCAGACTTTCTAAGGAAATGTGAGTTTCATAATCATGCATGTGGGGCTGGAGCACCAGGAATTTTTAAACCTATATTTGATGTACTGAGAAGACTGTGTTGGAAAAGGTTTTGACAAAATGGATGGGTAGGTAGAGGAGGAAGACTTAGTTATTGCTTTGAGGGCAGTGTAATGTAAACCAAACTAACCTGTAACAAGTTATTTACTGATTGACAAAGCAAGGAAGGCCAATTTCCCATGAACTTCTGTCTTCTCTTTAAACACCAAGAGATTTCCAATGTCCAGGAAAAGTTTGAAGACCCTGACTTGGTAGCCAGTGTAAGCCCCATGTGGTAGGATAGGCAGAAGGACGTCCAGGTTTCCTGTACACCCTGCAGAGGTGACTTCCAATCAGTCTCACTGCTTTGCAGTGTTGCTCAATTCCAGCTTCCTTCTAGTGAAAATACATTGCAATCTCTTGTAACTACTGTCCATGTGAGTGATGAAGTAATCTGTCCTCTAGGAATAGCACTGAAGCAGTGACCTTGAATACTGGTCTCTAGTGGCAATATTGATAGGATCTGCTTCAGCTCAAAGATCTCTCTTTTTTGATGTCTTCAGAGGTGCCGTGTGCTTGTCGGACATCCTAGCAAAAGTGTGGTTCATACTGTTGCTCTCAGCTGCATGGTTGATCCTTGTGGTGGGTACCCATGGGATGTAGTGGGAGCTCTCTGGGATGTGGTCTGTGGGGTTGTTGGGCCAGTTCTTGGGGGCTGCCAGGTCTTTCTCTTGGGAGGAATAGAGGGAGCAGCTTCCAGTCACTCCAGAACACTTTGAAGTTACTCTGTCCCTATTTGTTGGTTTATTATTTTTTATTATTATTATTATTGATCTCCAGCAAACCCTGTTGTTAACATCTCCTTGGGACAGCCACTGCTGAATCTTGTAAGTTCTGGAATATGCTTGCAGGGCACTGGTGGGATAACCAGAGATGCATCTCCTCGAAGATGCTGCCAGGCACGTCCAGGGAGGCTTGGAGGTGGAAGAGTGGTGATGAATCCGGTGGTTTTGCTAGAAACAGCCCAGCTCTGCTGCTGCCTGTTGAAGCCCAGTTTCCCTGTGACATTACAGGCTGCATTTTGTGTCAGGAAGAGTTTGTTGTCACTCGGGTTGGAAAAAAGAAAGGGATGAAGGGCATTTTAGACTTGATAGATTTGGTGGAAAATTCCTGGAGGGCGGTGTGTGGGGGTTTTGTTTTTGTGGGTTTTTTTTTAACTTGTCCCTCCCCCCTCAACAAAAAAAGTTGGGTTTTTTTGTTGTTTTTTTCCTACTACAAAAATCTGTCTGGAAAACTATGCTTGCCCACAGAGGTCCCTTCTAACAACCCTCCCCCCTCCAAAAAAAACCACCAAACCACCCCAAAACCAAAACTACGGGAACACTCTTGTTGGTTTTTGTTTTGGGGTTTTGTTCCCCACCCCACCCCCTGGAACTAGAATGGAAAGTTATCTATCTTGAGTGTTTTCCTGTAGCATTTCAGGTTATGCTCCCTGCCATCCTTCCAGAAAAACAAAACTGTATTTTTAATGGGTAGGGAAATGCAAAACGGAAGAGGAATCAGACTTTAGTGTACTTTGATATGAATTTTACTATTTTATTAATGATATATTTAATATTGATAACAAAATATATATTCCAGTTACATTTTAAATATATATATATATACACATATACATTGCCTACAGGAAAATGCAGGCATTAGAGCTCATTTCTGAGCTCTAAAATAAGTGACACTGAATTTTAAACATTTTTCCCCATTTCCCTTCTTATTTCTTTAATGAGATGGCTCTGGGTGCACAGCATGCATAAGAAGTCTTTTTCTCACATCTTTTTTTTTTTTTCCCCCATAGCTTTGGTCCTGATAAAACCCATCAGGAGGAGTGGGAAAAAAGGAGATGATGTTGTATCTCAGCACAAGGATCCAGGACTTAATCCTTCCTGGGGAAAGAACCTCAGTGTTTGGGTCCACTTCTATCTGCTTTCATACCGTTTTTGTCACCTTTCACATCTTTGCAGACTTTGAGTTAAATCTGTAGGCGGGCTTGGCACAGGGGGTGGCTCTGTCCCTGGAGACGCGCAGTTTTACTGAGTGTGTAAAACTCGCATTACAAAACGTGGTAGCTGTATTTATATTTTTACAGTAATAGCTACATGTGCCTAATACCTGCCTGTCTTGACTGTATCATAACCATGGAGCATGCAACGGGTTTTCACACCCTCCTAACAAGTGTGCTGTGCCCTAGGACTTGATAGGGTTTTTAGTGCTCCTGGTTGGTATTTTGCAGCGTAATAGTTCACTTGAAGAGACCACAGCCATAGATGTAAAAGTCTTGAAAAGGAGGAAATTGGTTTCAGATCGAATGGGTCCTTCAAAGTTCTCTAGTTACTGCAGAAATCAGAAATACTATATAAGTTCTCAGTGTGTGTGTTTGTCTATCCAGCATAGCTGAGTTTGTTACCTCTTCTAATGAGTTTCTTGCCCTTGCCCATGGTTTCTCACTGGCTCTAGTTTTGAAAATCAGTTGTGGCTCTAGAGCCTCTTTAATGAAGAGGGAGGCAATGAGGCAACGAAGAACTGTGGTGTTCTTCATCACCTGCTGCGTGAGCTTTCTGGGTCCTGAAAAGTTTGTCCTGTAGAGCACCACCTTGTAGTTCACAAACTGTATCCAGCCCCCCTGGGCAGCGCATGTGGTCTGTTGGTGCCTCTCTAAAAGGCCCCGTGGGCAGTGAACGTGGGCTACGAGCTGAAGGAGCAGTGGTCACCTACACCCAGCCACTGGCTTTTTTTCTGATGATCTGTGATGAAGAAACCTGTATTTCCAAGACACGATGGACTGGGAGGGACTGCGGTGTAGTCTTTGAATGCCCGTCTTGATAGGAAGGCTAGACATCGTGTCTTTTGAACACTTTGGGCTGAAAGACTATATTTGCAATACTGTATTTTTACTCTGCGCTACCAGGGGCAAGGTTGCCTTCCACACTTCAGTTGTCTCTCCTTCTTTTGCAGATGAAGAAGAAGCTCTGAACTCTATTATGAAGGATTTGGCAGCATTAGGCAAATGTGGGGGTCTGCTGGACAACAACAGGAATAAGAACAGTGTCCACTCCAGCAAACAGGTAAGGCATTGCTTCAGTCCACCCCAAAGTCCAGTAGACCAAAGAGGTGGACGTAGTGCTTACCATGCTGGGAGAACTGAGTTTAGATGTTAGACAAGTTGTGGGAGCTCAGCACATCAGAAATAACGTAATTTTACCCAGGTATAAGCTTCATGACCTCTTTTTGAAGAGCTGAAAAGGATCTACAGGCATCCCTGTATCGCAGAGGAGCAATGGAGGGGCAGAGGAGAAGAGTGATACCGGAAATCATTTACAGATATAGCAAGAGAGCCTGAAACTGGTTTTAAATCTCAAATCCCACCCCAAGGCACTTCTTTCTCTTGCTTAGAACTGCAAGTAGTAGAACAGGCAATGCAGCTTTAAGATTTGGATTAGTCAAATGTTTTCTATTGACAGTGTTGATGAAATACGGTTTTTAGCATGTGCATATTTTGCTTCAGATATTTGAAAGAAATACTGTTAACTTTGAGCTGTAGACACCCAGGCTCTTTTGGGAGGAATAATGTCATTCTTATATAAAGTGTTTAAATATTAATTACCAGTGTTTATCTTCATGCTGCTAAAACCAAACATTTTGGCCCTGTTGCACATTCAGAGTTGATCTGGTGAGCAAAAACATTGTCCCTTGGGCAATGTCAGAAGTTATTTGCTGACATTGATATAATAGCTAAAGTGGATTTAATAGCCTGTTTCTGTATGGAGCAAATATTACGCAAACATGGAAGTTGTGAAGAAGGAATTCAGTTGTCAAAATAGCAAGAAACAAAGAAGAGGAAAAATAATTAAGAGGACCAGGAAGGTGCTGGAGAAGCATTTGAGCAAACCCACTTGGAGTTCCACTTCTAGTGCTGTGGCATAGAATAAGCTTTCAGTCAACTTTGCAATTGCTGAATGCCTAGCAAGGAGGAAAACAAATTGTCATTTATTGTTGTCATGCATATTTTAATGGCACTTGTGCTACTAACAAAGAACTCTGGATGCAAAGGGGGAAAATCCTTTCCCAAATCCCTCTAGGCTTCCTAGACACATGCAGACGAAAACACGTGCGCACGTAGCATGTCTGTTTTAAAGTGTATCCTGGCGGTAGCAGCTGTCCAAGTTGAATCACTGGATTTGTGTTCAGCTTATGCTGAAGTAAGTCCAAGATGTTTACAAAACTGACCAGAGAAATTCAGAGCTGGCTCTGCAGCTGCAGGCAAAGCAGACAATCCAGCACAGCTTTGGATGGCTCCAAGGATAGCATTTTCTGCAAGTTGATGGGTGGGGACCATACCAAACCATCTTGGGCTGCTTTCAGGATAGCAAAGCTTTTTAGACTTCTCTCAAATAGCATATTTTTCTTACACTGGGGAAAAATCCCTGCTGTCATTTTTGAAATGTAAATGCTGCAGATGCACGGTTAACTGCATAATTAGTTGAGAATAAGGAAAATAAGAGTTTTCACTGGCAGAATTCTTATCTACAAAAGTTTCATAAAGTTGATGTAGTGCAGTAAAATTCATATCTACAGCCCATCCATTCTGTAGCCTCGTTCATAAATCACCAATGGAGTTATGTGGTGCTCTGATATAAGGTTTAGAATTGTTGGCTGCCACTTGTATTTGATTGTATTGTATTAGGAATCAAAATTTCCTTCCCAATTACAGCATCGATGCTTGGAAAAACATTTACTCCTTTGTATTTTAATTCTTATCTATAAGTGGACCAGCTGTAGCTGCATGCTTATTGTTACTCAGAGCTCTCTGATGGAGGAGATGCATATAGCAGCATCCCACTCTCCTCGTGGATCCAGGATTGAGGATTCAGACCAACAGGCCCCACGAGATGAAGCGTGCTGGAGTATGCTGAATTGTTGCTTCACTAAATTGGACTAGCTAGAACAAGTCTGGCTTGCGGGGTGATGGGAGTCTAGTCTGCGAGGTGGGGAGTGGCCAAAGTAGGTGGAATTATTGGGGACTTGGTTCATGTTTGCAGCTCAAACTTTTAATCAACTTGTTCAAGTCCCTTTTAGTTTTGGTTTTTTTCCTTGTCTTTTTAGCACAGAAATTGATGGCGGGGGGAAAGATTGCTTTGGAACTGCTGTTTTCATGCCTGTGATTTGTTGTCCCTTTGGTACTTGGTGTTCCCTTGTATTTTTTCCCTTTTTTTATTGTTTTCTTTAATCAGGTTGGCTGGCTAGGCTGAAGGATGCACTGTGCAATCTCCCTTCTTGGAGACGAAGAGTGAGGCATGGGACATTTAGATGCTAAATTGCCCTCTTGAGAATCACATTGTAGGTGTCTCTTCTGAGGCTGTGCAGCAACATGCTCACATTGAAATACTTGGGTCTGGACATTCAGTTGTTAGATTAAAAAACAACAAAACCAAAAATATTTCTGTGGAAAAAAAAGCTCTTCTGAGGCATGGGAATCCTTTAGTCAGTGTTCCAAATTTCCACTGAAAAACACTTTAAATAAGAATGTGTTGACTAACTAGCCTGTCCCTTTGAGGCTTGCAGCAATTTTTTGATCCGCAGAAAAACACAACCGAAGTGCTATCTCATCCTTGTCTCCTGGAGGGGGTTCCTTAGTGCTCTCTTGACAGCATTTGAAATGTAGAGCCTGCCAGATAGTATTCCTGGTAGACCTGGGCCACACAAGAAAGTAATGTGCGGTGGTGCATGCTACACCATACTTCCCAAAAATATCGACAGTTTTGCTTCAGATCATCTTATGATATGAACATCCTTTTGCAAATTGCGTAAAAATCTTTGTGTTTTTTAGTTTGCTTTCTTTATAAATGAGTTTAGGACTGAGGCTGAGTTTCTGGATGCTTAATGCCTCATGGCAGAACAAGCCAGAAATGAGAACAGCAATACTTGACACAAGGTGCAGATGAGTTTCTTCCCCTGGATTGCCCAGGCAGCTGGCAGCAGGTGTGATGTCTGCACTTGCATCTCCTGAGTCCTGGTCAGGTGTGTCAGCCACTACATTACACTGCCTTTCTGCCTTGTGAGAAAACAGGGTAGAGGGATAGAGATGGGCGCGCTTTTCCTTCCACATGTAAGTCACCATCTTTAAAAGGAAGCTGTTCTTTGGGAACAGGGGGTTCATTCTGACATTATTCCTGGTGCATCATCTGCACTGTTATTCCTTTATTATGCCTTTTATCACTCCACTGTTCCTTGTCCATCCTCTGGTGTGGCTGGAAGGAGTCCTTTCAGACTATCTCCTGGACTGAACAGACAAAGGGGTTTGTTTATAGCAGTGGCTCTGAAGAGGAGAAGGAGAAAACAGACTAAAGATATGCATTGTGATTGCTAAGGAAAAGGATGAGTGAGATAAGAAGGGAAACAACAAAGAGTTAGAAATCCCAAACAAAAGCATGGAGTAGAAAGGAACAACTATATTAATATTCATTTTGCATCTGTCTATTTATGTGCCTATCCATTTATTTATAGAAACAACACTGGGCAATTCGCAGTATGAAGTTGGTTGTTGGTGTTGGGGCTTTGTCCCAGCTGCTGACAGCTAACGATTCCTCTGCCGTGTTAATTTTGATTGCAAGTTCTCCTGTGGCATTAAAGTCTGATATTTGTGAGGAGCGTTTTCCCATGCACAACCAATGTCAGACTGACCTGAAAGTTGTTCTTTTAGTAAATTACCTCTGGACTCTCTTTTCTTTGGCAAGTTGGATGCAGGAGAAGGCTTGCTCATAACTAGAATAAACTACAGCTCATGTTTTAGGGCCCTCTGTCTCTAGGTCTTCAAGGAGCCTAAAAGGAGTTTAGCTTTATCACCTCTGTTTTGGCATTGGGGAATGTGATGGGGGTCCATAAATATCACCTTGAAGATGGGAGTGTTTATGGCGAGCTCTACAGGGATCGCCCCACTTTAGAGGGGCAGAAGCGAGGGACCAAGAGGGGCAGCACTGGCTGGGAAAGCCTTGGGCTGGGGATGGCAAAAGCAGCGGAGTCCCAGGGATTTGGGGCAGAGGCTTCCCCTTGTCTGTGTGTGGAGCTGACTTGGGTGCTAAGAGGGTAATGCCAAGGAGAAATCCAGCTGGATAAAAAGCTATTCCCTGCCAGGTAGGTGGTTTTGGATAAACATATTGAAGCCAGTGACTTCTGCTGCTGTACAAACCAAAAATATCTGTAACAGGGAGTGGTGGACACTCTAGACATCATCTTTCCACTGGCCTCTGAGCTGCTCACGTGCTGGGCTTGCTTGTTCAGAGGAAAGGAGCTGTAAGTTCCCAGGGGGACCAGGATATCTCATAGCTCCCACCCCCCGAGAGGGGAAGGGGGCAATCCCAGACAAACCCCTTTCTGTCTGATTGCTGAATAACCCAAAGTGCGTGGGGGTTCTGTGCAGATAATTCCTAATGACGTGGATTAGTCATCTCCTATTGCGGTTTAGGGACATGGTCCAGCTGTCTGGCTTGTAACGAATGTCCCATTGCTAAAAGCAGGGGCGAGCGCAGGACTAATGCAAACAACGTGCACGTCGGGGAGGTGCAGAAGTCCCACCAGCCTGGCCCTGCAGTGCTGATTTCTCTTGCCTGAAGCCAGGAGTTGAGGAGGAATCCCACTGCTTTGTGGCTTTGTACAAAGGAGTAACTAGAGCACTAATGCTTGAACGCTGCACTGCTCAGCAGGGCTTTCTCATTGTTTCCTAATCCAATGAGCAGAAAATGAGAGAAGTGAAAATAATTCCTCTGCTCACCGTCAGCATGCCAAAGTATGTCTCTTTCATTGTCCCTGTTTTACCCAGGGGGGAAACTGAGGCAAAGTGCGTGCCCAAGGTCTCATGGGTGGGTGAGAGCACAGCTGGAACGAGCCCCTCTCAGGGCAGCGCTGAAGGGAACAGGAGGCCCCTTGTGATGATTTTTCCTGCCTTTCTTGACCTCAGAAGAGTTAATGCTGGAGTCAGAGGCTTTGTCCCAGGTGGTTTGTGAGGCAACCATGGGTGGAAGAAGTGATCCAAAAGGCCTTGTCCCTGTGGTGTCTCAGCTGGACGAAGCTGCCCACTGGTCAGGTTTGACAAGAGCAGCTTAAAAAGCAAGCTACAGAGGTGGGGATCCAACCAGAATGCTATTTCTGATGGCAGCTGAGTTTTGGAGGAGGAGAGGATGTGGAGGGAGGAGTCTTTGAACTTGGTGTTGGTCCGGGATCTTGAAGTGTGGCAGTTCTAGGTGCATCAGCGCTCGGTGCCATGCTATCACACGGGCAGACGTGGATGCGTGGGTCTGTCTCCTCCGCTGGGTCCCTGCCTGCAGTCAGTGGCATTGAGGTGATGCAGCCAGGCTGCCCTGTGCTTCCAGACACCATTCTCCACAGGCATGGTATTGCTCAGCCCGGACCCATAGCCTGATCTGATTGACCCTGTGGGTGTTCAGCAGCGAGGGTGCTCAGCAACTTCTGTTCCTCTGAAGCCACTTCCATTTTAGGCATAACCGCATGTTTTCCGGCTCTCCGTGTGTGCTTTTATTACAAACAGCAGTCAGCTCTTCAGGGATCTCTGTATAAGATCGTGATTCACTTCGTTTGGAAACACTTTTTCCATATTTTTTTTTTCTCATCATTTTCCTTAATCTAAACCAGCGTGCAGGGCTTCTTGCTTCCAGCTCTGGGGGCTGAGGTTGGCCAAGCTTGCTGGGGTGCATGGTCCCCAGCCAAGTGAGCAGAAGCAGTTGCCCCTAACCCCGCCCCGCCCCCCCCCCCCCCCCCAATTCCCGTCAGTGCTTCCTCTGAAGCTTGGCAGTTGTGATCTTTTTGTGAAATTTGAAGTTTTGAGGAAGGAGCTAAAAATACCTCAATGAAAGCCTGGAAAGATGGTGATGGGTTTGTGGCGGCTGCAGTGGCATTGCTTTTTCCTTTCCAAGGTGGATGGCAAGAAAGAGTAAAATACCATTTGTTAGCAGGGCTGGAGGAAATGCCGGTACGAGTATCTTGGAGAAGAAATTATTCCAGAAACGAAGGGAATTACTGTGGTATTTCCTGTCAGGGTTGTCGCTTGTTTTGTTTGTGTCGCAGCAGGGGCTACAGGCGCCAGCCGAGACGTGGGCTCCGCTGTGCCCCGTGTCACACGGAAATGCACGTGGAGAGGGAAGGTTGCTCAGTATGAACAATCCAGGAGATCAAACATCTAAATTTTGTGCTTGACTCTGCCACTCTTCTGCTTCATAGAATGAATCACAGCATAGTTTAGGTTGGAAGGACCTTCAAAGATCATCTAGTTCCCACCCCCCTGCCATGGGCCGGGACACCTGCCACTAGACCAGGTTGCTCCAAGCCTCGTCCAGCCTGGCCTTGGGCACTGCCAGGGATGGGGCACCCACAGCTGCTCTGGGCAACCTGTGCCAGTGTCTTACCACCCTCATCATAAAAAAAAAAAACCACCAATATTCCTAATATCCAACCTAAATCTCGCTTCTTCCAGTTTAAAACTGGTGTCCTGTGTCCTGGCACTACAGGGCCTGGTAAAAGTCTCTCTCCATCTTGTAACACACCCTTCACATCTTGAAAGGCTGCAGTAAAGTCTCCCCAGACCCTTCTCTTCCCCAGTCCAGGCTTTTTCTTCGCACCCTTAGGTGAAGCACCTTGCGCCTTCATACCTCAGTTTCCCCTGCTTGCTCCGCTGCCTGCCTCAGCTTTCATAGTGCTCCACGACACCGCTGCTGAAATCCTCTGCCAAAGCTCAGTGTTTAAGGCAGGTGCCTTGTGGCATGGCTTTACCCCTCTCCTCCCCTCTGTTTAACACAAGCTCTTCTTGGATGTCTCAGCTTGTTCTACACCAGCTAATGCCCTCTTGACTGAGGGGAGAACAAGGCTGCTGTTAACATCATTTGACATCTCATGGCAGAGAGGGTTAATAGCACAATGTGAGTTGTGCAAGAAGGGGTCACTGTTGTCTCCATTCCTCATGAAATTGAAAAGGTGAGTAGGACCCAGCAACCTCTTCTGTGACCCGCCTTCGAGCATTTGCACCTTGTTTTGAGGTCCTTGCGGAGAAGGTGCTGGTCCTCTGGTCCTGCCTTCCCCTTGGTTGTGCGTTTGAGGTCCTGGGTGCAGACTCGTGTGAGATTTTGCTCCAGCACTTGGCCATGCCCCAGACTCCCTGTGTAATCTTAAACAAGTTGCTCCAAACCAGATTTCCATGGGTGTAAAAAATCACAGCCGGCTCTGGCATTTAGGAAGTGTTTTGCGTTCCCTTGGGATTTCCTAGCGCTTTGGGCACTACCCACTTCTTTTTTTAAAAGAGGAAAAGAGTATTTGTTGCTGATAGCAGCAATGAATTCAGCTGTAGCTGTGGCTCAAAAACATGAACAAGCCAAGGGAAGACTGAAAATTAAAACTAACCAACTTCCCTGTCTATAGATAAGTATATATTTGTCCTTCCAAATGCTTCTGAGCTTAAGGTCTTGGTTTCTTTGAGGGAGACAAGAGGTTGTATCAGAAAGAAAAGAAACCTAATTAAGAAATGAAGTGGGTTTTCATTCCCCTGTTGCAGCTGGTGTGTGTGTTGCTCTGCTCAGAAGCAGAGCGAAGCACTGTGGGGCAGCTGGCTTACTTCTGTTGGCTTTGAGCCACAGCACATCAGCCCTGTTGTTGATGTAGAAGAAAAGGATGCAGCAGGGTCGTGGCTCATTTTTTTTTCCCCTTTTCTTCTCTCTCTGGAGCTTTATATGCGTGTTTTGACATTTTCCAGCCACAAGCTGTTTTTCAGAACGAACTTGTCTGTGAAATTTGTGTTGCTCAGCATAAACAGGCAGTGTGTGCTACATCCCAGCTCGGTGCAGCATTCAGAGCTGTGCTGAAAGTGAAACCTCTGTTTTGAAAGGTTTCCTGCAGTGAGGCCGGAGCTGCATGTGCTTTTCCCCTTACACGTCCTGCTTCTTTGTAAGGAGAAACCTCGAAAGTTCCTTGCCCTGATTTTTTTCCTTTACTTTAGAGAAGGGCTTTGCAGAGCTCCATGCAGTGAACACACACCAGCTGATTTATTGCCAGCATTCAGGAGGGATCAACCAGCCAGGGCCTGTTCAAAGAGGCACATGCAAGTAAAATTTGGCATAAAAGGGCCCATATCTTTTTTTCCTTTTCCAACAGAGGTAATCCAAGGTAGCAATTTCACCTGTATTTTCCTGTCTCGCTAGAATGACTTGGACCTTCAACACTGGGTTGGTTATGGTCATCTCTTTTGAGTTTTGGACTGTTTTAGAGTTAGTTTGGTCTTTTTAAGAGTCAGGCCTGGTTCTAGAAGTGAACCTGGAGTTTTTCCAGATGTTGTGGGTCTGGAAACTGGCTGTAGGCACTGAGGTGATGCAAGTGCCTGTTTAGCACAGGCCTCTAATGCTGATGGAGTGCCCCATTTGGTGACTGTCCCAGCACTGGTTCTTCCCAGCCTTTCTGGAAACACACAAAATGCCACAAGCAGAGATAAAAAGCATGCATTTCAGATGAGCCAACATGTTCACCCTGAATCTGCTGGGGTTTTTTAAGCTTTTCAACCAAATTGCCTCCAGCCTTGACTTCCTGAACTTCAGTGGGTGTTCGCAGAACTTGAGCTGTCAGATTAAAAATAAACCTAAGGACGCCCATCCAGCTCATTTTCCTCATTACAGACAAGGCTGTTTCGATGTGGCTCTGCTTTCCCTCTGAGAGGATGGAAAGTGTGCCTTTATGCGCTGGCAGCCCAGGGTTAGAGATAAGGCCCTTGCTCAGGAAGGGTTGTCACCCACCCGTTCGGGGATTATGCCTGTGAGATGCCGGTGGCACGGGACCGAGTCATCGCTGGTGTTACACCTCGGAGGGAGGCAGCGAGCATTTCTTTCTCCATGGGAAGAAAACTACTATTGGAGGAGGCTTGTGTGCACTAGTCGGGGCAGAGCCCTGGTTAACTGAGGTGACTAAACGTGGTCTGGGAAGTAAAGAGGGTTTTGATCTGCCTTAGAGACCATTGGAAAGTGCTGGGAATGAGCCAAGGGGTGCTAGAGGCATGCTTGGCTCAGGCTTGGTCTGAGAAGCAGAATGAATGAAAAGGCTCCTTGTGGTCTCGATTGCTGCTAAATATGCACAAATAGAGGATGGGAGAAGTGGCTTTTACTAGTCCCTGCACAGCTGTGTACCCAGTCTGCCTGTGACTCTGCTGGCTCTTCTTTGGGCAAATTTAATGGTTTCTCTTGAGGTGAGCAATGGGTCAGATCAGGGTGGGCGTTTACTGTGTGTAGTGTAGTGCCTGATATACTTTGCATTTTGTAGGTCCTAACGAAATAACAGCCACCACCATCCCAGCACTGTTGCCTTTTAAAACCAGAGACTGTCTCTCCACTTCCATTATAGGATGCTTGCTTTTACTTCTTATTTCTTTGCCCAGAATCTTCCTGTGCTCTATTAAACATCCTCTGAGCTTTGCCTTTCAGGTTTCCAATAGAAAAGTACTTGGATAAAACCATGGGAAGTGCTGAAGATGGACAGACATCAGACACTTAACATGTTTGCCTCTGATGATAGTGCCTTGTTCCCCAACTGAGTTCAGAGCATTCCCAATTTCCCACTTTTATTAATGCATTTCAGTAAAACTAACAGTTATACAGATGAGCGAGTGCCCTCTCGTTTACAGAAGACCTTATTTTTTGACAAGCACATTTATCAGCAATGTGGAGTTTTCCCAAGTGTGCAGGTCCAGCAGACAGCTTGGCCCTAAATAGACAAGGTGCCCAGTGCAGTTAGGGGAGGCTCCCTGGGAGCTCCTGTCAGCGTTGGGTCTGTGAGTCAGTCTGGGATGCAGTTTGGGACCTAACCATTTTCTCTATTTTCTTTCAGCAGCGAAATGTCAGGATCAAGTTTGAATATGAAGGAGAGAAAAGGTATGTACCCAACCCAGTCCCTGACACGTGCAGGGACAAATTACCTTTTCTAGCCAGCATCGTCCCACTGGCTTCAGCCAGCTGCAGATGAGCTCACAACAGGATTCATTCCCCTAAAATCAACTGCAGTTTTATATGCAAGAGCCTTGCCTCGTCATCCTGTTTGCCACAAGTACCTCCTGGGATTTGCATGCAGGCAAAGTGATTCCAAGCTGGAAGTCATTAAATGCCTCTTACCAGGGATGCAGGGTGCACGCTTGGATTCCTTTTCTTTTTTTAATTCTTGAGCCCTGCTGAACCACAGCTGAGCTGCAACTCTACAGAAATGTGTCCTTTGATTAACAGCCTATGACACTTAAGATAACCAGATTTTGGGCACAGGTCCCATAAAAATAGAGCTGGGAGTTAAAGCTTGCCCGCCCTTCCCTGCTTGACATTTTCATGGAATCACCTCTGCTCAGTGACGGTGGTGGGGCAGGACACAGGGCTGGAAACTCACAGGCTGATGGTCCAAGTTGCGTGTTAAAGCCAAAGAAAATTTAAGTAGCGTTACCGTAGGGCTAGACAGTACCTGCTGATAATGTACCTATAGATCTGCTGAATGGGGTGGTACAGGAGAGTCACAGGATGCCAAACTGCATCATTCTCTCTTCCATCCCCCCTCCCTATTCAGACATGCTTGCTGAAAATGGAGGTGATGAATCACGGACCAGTGCCTGATCCTGGGTCTTCTCCAGTGGAGGGCTGCTGGAATTCCTTCTTTTCCACCTGTACTTCACGGTAGGGGGAGGAGCAGAGGAGCTGCACTAGGATTTTGGGTAGATACTCTTGCAGGGTTGGTCAATTCCCCTCTTGAGCATAGCAGATGGAGCAGCATTTCTGTGAGTGTAAAAGCAAGGAGCAAGCTTTATGCTTTCTGATAGGAGAATAGAGGTCCTTTCTTCTGAATTGTCAGTCTAACCCTGAATTCCAATATGCTTCTGCTAAATGGAGACCGTTGTTGTTTTTGTTTGTGTATACAGGATTATCCAGTTTCCAAGACCAGTCAAATTCAAAGAAGTGGTGCAGAAGGTCACGGATGCTTTTGGACAGACGATGGACTTAGTTTGTGTGAACAATGAGGTACTACTCTTCCCCTTATTGCTAAGGGGGCATTTTATGGTGTCTGGTGGCCACTTCAGAACTGAGCAGTAGTTTATTCTTAAGGCTGTAATTTTGTCTTGTACATGGATGTGAAGAAAAGTAATCTTATGTTGTGGTTCCCAGCTAGTGAGCATACAAGAGCTGTTGTATGGACACAGATCAGTTGGATTCTCAGACTCCAAACCGGACTTTTCTTTTCTCAAAATTATTTCAATTAAGGCCTATTACAGGAATGTCATCTTTCTCCCAGAACAAAAAATTCCCCTAACTCAAACAGCAGGAAGAATTAAGTAACTGAGATGATGGAGATGTCAATTCAGCTGCACAGTCAGCAGCGGTAGATGTTTTCCCATTAACACCCTTGGGGCAATAGGACCAACTTTCAGAGTATGTCTGGCTGGTGAGAGCACACACAGGGCAGAGAGGAGAAGAGCTGAGTCCAAATGGCTTTCCTGCGAGCTACATGAAGGGACTGTAGGCTACTGCATGCCTGGGCTGGATGTGAAGCCTTCCCATTTTGGGGGCAGTGGCAGGAGCATGGTGAAGTGCAGAGCGTGAGGGACAGTGCTGCTAACGCAGCGTACTCTTATTTAGGGTTGACTTTGTTTCACCCCAAAACCCCAGAACCATGCGCATGTTCTTGTGGTGAAATGTGCATCACGGAAGGTTCCTTTAGCAGGTCCTGTGGCCACATACAAGCAGCCAAGAAGCTTTCCCTCTGTGATCCTGGCACTATAAGGCTTGAAGGTCTGTCTTCTCCATCCTTCTTCATAACATGGGCTGCTGTGTTTTTCCATCTTTTTTCTTTGAGACCAGCACTGTGTCTGGAAAGAGGGTACTACTGAGGGCCTTTACCTAGAAGGGGCCAATGCTTGGCATCTGTTTTGGTGTGCTCAGTGTTTTCTTGTGAGGCATCTTGCCATGAGCTGTGTAGGCATCTGGAGCCACTGGACTCTCAAGTTGTGTTTGGCTTCGTGAAAGAGGAGAGGGCCAGATGACAGATAGATGGCCTTTAAACAAGCTGTCAGGACAGCTTGCTTGTTGAATTTCTAATTGCAAATTACTAACAGCCTTTCTCTAAAGTGTGAATGGAGAGAGAGAAACTGTAAAGAGAGCTTTCTCCCTTTTATTTTTCTTTTTTTTCCCCCTCCCTTCTGTTTCAATGGAGATTTGATCTACAAAAAAGTTGCTATTCTTTTGTAATAGGTACCTCACGATACCAAAGTGTCCGCTGGGTTTTGGTGTTGAATGCAGTCAGGTTTCTAATCTTGGGCATTCTCTGACAGCCCTCCCGGGAAAAGCCTGCCATTGAATTCTCCAGGAATGACTCATTTCATTCCAGGTTTCTTTCCACTGGAAGAGAATTTATTTCCAACAACAGCAAACAGAAGCTTAAATAATGCATTTTATCCCATGCTAGAGACTGTCTTCCTGGGCATGTGCCCAGCAGTTAGCAGGACCATGAGCAGGCCTTTGGGTATTCCTAACTTCTTAGGGTTGAGGATGGCTTCCAGTCCGTGTTTTGTTCTTCTATACATAAAAATTCTGCTTTGTGAGAACCCACACCTTTGGGAAAGGGTCTGAGCAGTAGTAATTCAGGGTTGTTATTGTGGAAACACTATAAACAGACAAAAGTGACCTTTTGGAGAGATAGCTTACCTATCCACATGGTGACACCCCAACATTTTGCTCCTAGCGTGTTCTCGGTCAGGGTTTTGAGTCTCATGACAGCCAGTCTCAGGGACAGCCTGACCACAAACTCAATACAATTAAATGTTTCACCCTTTCTTCTTGCTCACTGGGAGCTGTGCAGTAATTCATTGTTGCCATCAGATGTTTCTCTTGCAGTAGCACCTTGTAGACCAAAGTTACACTGAGGTCAACAGGCCCCTGCAAAAGCTTACTAAATGGCAGTCCCTGTCCCAGTGAAGCAGGAATCCTGAAGCCAAGATCAGTGAGATGAGCATGCCAGCTGGGTGGAGCAGGGGCACGCATGAATCACATCCTGGTGGGACCATGGAATCAGCAGGCTTGGGCTGGTACAGATAAGAGTGGGGCCTGGCGGTGGGTGTACTGCATGGGGCACGTCTGCATGTTAGTACTAGGCTGGGCTCTTGCTGATGATCAGGGAAGCAAAGTCTGGCCTGTCCATGGACAGCATGGCATGGGTGTTTGTTAGGCAGTTGGCTGTGTTGTAGAATGAAAGACTAGCTTCTGTGGCCAGTGCTCTGTCTGAATTTGATCTGTATGCGCTGCTGCACAGCTGCTCCAGGTGTGACTAAGTGCAACCTTGTTTGTCCCATCTCCACAACCAGCTTGTCATGTGACCTTGGGCAGGACACTGAACCTCAGTGTGCCACCAGTTCCCTTCTGACCTCCCCTTGCTTGTCCCCTCTCAGGCTGTCACTCAGCATCATTTTGGAAGGTTAGTGAGAGTTAAACCTAGCGAAGTGTTAGAAGCTCCGTTACGGGGGGGAGGAGATAAAAGCATATATAACAAACATTTGTCAAGAATTGTTGATGCCAGTTGGTCCTGTGTTGGGCAGGAAGATGAACTAATTGACCTCTCAGACTTTTCCCCAACCCTGTTTCCTACTATTCTTTGGCTTTCTGCAGTGTCTTACAGAGTGAGGTCTAGCAATACGGTTGTAGTCAGTGAAAACGCACCCTTTGCACTCACTTTCTTAGACTGCAGTGGATTGACTACCAAGTCCCACATAAAATATTAGGCTCCAAGGAGTATCCTATTTAAAAGCAAGAAGGAAGTCTAATAAGTTCTATTTAGTGAAACTTACATGTATGAAAATTTTGCTGTTCCTCATAGCTGCTCACTGTAGACAGAATAAACCCAGTTACTAGAAATGCACCCTGGCAATTACTTCCATGGTTCTGCATGAGTCTATATTTAGTTTCATGCCTAGTAGATATCTTTTCCTGATACCCGTATGTGCCATAGTCTGGAAGCCAAATGGAGTAAAATCTACTTGCCAGATGTGGGTAATAGGTAAAGCCAAGCTAAATACTTGGCTCCAGTCCCTTTAACAGGAGGGCAGTTTCTGCCTGAGGTTTTTGGCTCCTCTGAAGCAGACATGCAAATGTATTAATGTTGTGATATTGGAGTGAGATGGAGTGACCTGCAGAACATTCTGTTCAGAGCAGCAGTTGAGGGATTGCTCTGAATGCTGGTGAGGAGCTCTGTAAAGGGATGGGTGAGCCAGTGGGACTGCTCTTAGAGTTTAGAGTCAGATTCTGCTTGGTGGTGAAATGGGGGGGAGCAGCTCTCCACCATTCCCATTTCTGTTTGGGTGAGTGTAGGAGAGAAGGCTTGTCTGCTTGATGCACCTGTGGAGCCCTTATGAACTTAGAGGGTTAAGCTGGTGCACCAAGAGAATATCTGTTCAGCTCTACTGCTTAAGGAAGCAGACTGTGAACAGCTGCACAGCATTTGGGAGATGTATTCAGCGCCATCTCTGTCTGGTATCTGCTGTGAATGTGAGCGATTCATTCAGATCCCAAAGTTTATCCATGAACGAATGGTCTAACCATTTCATCCGTGGACCTACTGAAAGCCCTCAATAGTCAACATCTACCTGTTGAGTGCTTTCATTCATGTCCAGGCCCTGTCCTAGACTGGGAATCTGTTAGCAGCCTTGCTTGTTGAGACCCAGCCCAGACAAGACTGGCGTTGGTGTTCTTTGTAAACCCTCTAGCTGCTTAGGTCCCTTGGGAGGTAAGGGACATTTTCCTGAACTTTTCCCTATCTGGTTTGGTTGAGAACTTGGGTCCCTACAGCCTGTAGGATATCCTGGAGCAGGGCTTTCTTGAGTCTTCCTCTTGGAACCTTTTTCCTTACACACAGTTAACTGAATAGTTTTCAGACAAAATTTGCACAGCCTGATTATCCACCTTCTTGGTTGAATGTACTAAATACTTAGCTCTAGAGTCTCTTTTTCTGTCTTTTTGTAGAAGTTTCTCAACCACGTTTGCATACCTTACACCAGAAGAGCACACCTAGCTCAACCTGGAGTTCGTTACTTAAATACCTTTTGAGAACTGGCCTTGTCTTTCCTCAGCAATTACTACAGCTTCCAGCAATTACATCTGGCAGCTTTATTTTCTCACCTGTTAATCCAGTTTCTGGTATCTAACTCTCCCATGCAAGCTATAGGGGTCCCGGGTATCTAATTTGGGACTGTAACCTACAGAATAGCAGGTTGTGTTATACTTAGCTATTGCAGTGCCCCTTTGCAGACGTGGCTTTTAGTATCTCAAAGCTGGGTGCCTAAGGCAAGTACAAGCTCAGAACCACCTGCTATCCACAGCTGCGGGAGCCTGGCTTTCTTGGAGGGATGTTTTGGGCCCCTCACTATCAAGGAAGGACATTGAGATGCTGGATCACGTCCAAAGGAGAGTGATGAAACTGGTGAAAGGTGTAGAGCACAAGTCTTATGAGGAGCACCTGAGGGAACTGGGGTTGTATAGAGAAAAGGAGGCCTGTGTCTGTGTGTGTGTGTTATTGCTCTCTAGAACTACCTGAAAGGAGGTTGTAGTGAGGTGGGTGTGGGTCCCTTCTCCCAAGTAACAAGCAATAGGATGAGAGGAAATGGCCTCAAGTTGCACTGGGGAAGGTTTAGGTCGGATATTAGGAAGAATTTCTTCATCAAAAGGGTTGTCAGGCTCTGGAACAGGCTGCCCAGGGAAGTGGTTGAGTCACCATCCCTGGAGGTATTTGAAGGGCATGTAAATACGGCATTTAGGGACATGGTATAGTGGTGGACTTGGCAGTGTTAGGCTTACAGTTGGACTCAATGGACTTGAAAGTCTTTTCCAACCTAAATGATCCTATGATTCTATGATGATGAAGCTAAGCCTAATTTTATCATATGAAATAGGTGGCCCACATATGGCTTGCTCCTCTGTCTGCAAAATGGGGACAAAAGATAACCTTTCTATCACACAGGAGAGGAGAAACTCCATCCAAACCTTGAGGTGCTCCCAGCATAGAAACAGCAGCCACAGGGATATCGAAGATGGAGCTTGGCAGGCTCGGTCTGTGGTCCATGGGTGGAGGAGGTGACTGTACCAGTTTCTCAAGGTGAAACCTCATCTCTGTTGGCTAGGGCCCGCAGTTTTCCCTTGACCGGGTCATACTCAAATTCCTAGCCTCAGTGCACACAGTCTGAGGTGTATTTGCCTGTGGGCCAACAGCCAGAGCCTTGGCTACACCCTGGGATCAAAAAGGTAGACACAGGCGGCTCTTGAGTGTCATCTTCTGTGGCGGTTGACCTGAGGTGTGTTTGCTGTGGCTGGTGGCATGAACCCTGACCACTGGGAGGGCTGAGCTGCCTTTCAGGAGTTCTGGGCATCTGCAGCTCCCAGTAAGACCAGTGAGAGTCTACTGGGAGCTGTGGCTGCTTGGTCCCTTTGGTAGGTGGAACCGCTGTGTACTTTGGCACAGGCAGGAGTATAATGTGTGCTGATGGCTGGATTCGGTGCCAGTGCCTGGGGCAACCTGTGGAGGCTGAGGCTCGGTTTTTATGAGATTAGGCAGAATGCCCCTGAATGAGGGGCAAAATGTTGTGGGTTTAATCTTAGCCCAGGGCAGCAGAAGGCCACAGAGCCTCTCTGAAGTGCAGCTGTGTTGGGTGTTGGAAGCTCTGTAGGCTGTCTGCAGGACGTGGTACACCACACAGCCGTGTCAGGAGGGTCAAATTCCCTTTGGAGATACGAGGGCAATAGTCTGCCACTTACCAGGAAAACATCGGGACCTTAGCTGCCTGATAGACACAGCACTGTGTAGTTCTCTGTTCTATTTATCTTGTAAAGAGCAGAAGCTAAATTTGTCCTGCTGGGAGTCAAAGAAGTGGTTCTTGGAGGGAGAGCAATGCACACCTTTCACATGAAGAGGGAAGAGACTTATTTGTGACATGTCCCCCGATCTCACCTGATGCCCAAATACTAGGGAGACTGTGTCAGTGTGTGGGAACACAGGCTGCAGCAGTAGGGACGGCCACTGAGGAACCACCAAAGTAAATCCTTGGGTGCAGCTCACTGCTTTCTTGGAACACCACTGCATGACCATCTTCCCAGGAATCATATGTGGGGCTGTTTTGAGGCTGGGTAGCAGCAGGTCTTGCCTACGAAACCCCAAGATCAGAGCAGCCCCATAATAGCAGGCAGCAAGCCTAAGTTTTCATCTCAGCCATCTCGTCTTCCTACTAGCTGAATTGCTGGTGACCTTTAAGCTCTCCCCTCGCAGATGTTTTTTGTTGTGATTTTTTGTGTCTGTTCCTTGGTAGATGAGAACTTGGAAGAAACCTTTAGAGGTCGGCAAGCTGGAGGGCATGGGAGCTCTGTTTTCCATCCACCTTCTTAGGTTCCTCCCTCGTCCCCTGATTCCCAGGCTGCTCACTGCAAGGATCTTGCTTCCTCTGTTTACCCAAAAGTGTGACACTGCCATGCTCCGGTGTTTGTTCAATCCCTTCCAGCTCCTGATCCCGCTGAAATCCCAGGAAGATTTGGACAAAGCGATGGAACAGTTGGAGCTGAGCCCTTCCCTGAAGAGCCTGCGGATCCTTGTGAGCGCTCCAAAGAAAGCGAATGTGAGCCCTTCACCTTCTCTGCTCTTTTGTGTCTGGAGCGAGATGCCTTGTTATTGTGTTGGGGAGTGGAAACGAGTCTCTGAACGGTGCAGAGCAAAGGGCGAGCTGGTCGTGAGGGGGGGTCAGCCCTGCTCTGGCTCAGCTACTCGGAAATCCTCCTGTGATGGCAGCTCCCTCTAGCTCCTCCTGCATCCTGTGGAGGGTTAAATACTGTACTGATCCTCAAACAAGGTTAAACCCCAAGAGAACCCCTTGTGCTCTCTGTCTAGGGATTCTGTCACCATTGCTCTGTAGCCTCTTGTCCATATACAGGGTGATGCCCAGGCCCTTGCCATGCTGGGTGGCAGCACTGGGACTGCTCCTTCCACGTGGTGCTGCAGTACTAAAGGCCAGGAACAGCAAACTGGAGAATCCTTCTGTCTCATGCAGGACTGTAGTCTTTTCCATATTTATTTACTTGTTTTTCCTGAGCTTAGTGGTTTTGCAGTTAAGCCTGTTAGCTTGACCTCGCCTGCACAGAGTGTCTTGCCAAAGCACATGTCATGCTGCCCCAAGCACAGGCTGTAAAGCAAGGGATTTACGGATGTTGCAACTCTTTCTTCCTTATATTTCCTAGAAGTACCAGAGAGAGGAGTATTGAAACTCGTAATGTTTGTCCTCATGCTGCTGCTGGTGTTCACAGCTCCTGGAACTTCTGTGCTCCTTTTTAGAAGCTCAGAAAGTACAGGGACCAGAGTTCTAGAGAGAAACCAAGCCATCAGTTGGGGTTTCCTAAATCCTGGGCAGAAATGGGGCAATATGCCTTAGCAACTGTGGGAACATTGCAGTATTGCAAGTTGGCTACTAAGAGCGAAGAAGCCAGGTAGACTCATGCATACCTTTGAGAGTAGGTCCATCTCTCCCTGAAGCATGTAACCATGCTCCTGCATGTAAGAACATACAGTTCCAAGGTCACACATAAAATTACTGCAAAATCACAGCATACTGTAGCGTGTTATCTTAGTAAGACTTGGCCACTACCATTTAAGTTAACAGCTGGATATGCATTTCTTTGCTCTCCCCCTTATCTGACTTGCCAAGCAGAGCAGGATCCTCCACTCTGTTCCTCTGCTCTGTTACAGAGGAACCTCTGCAGTGCCTAAGCGCCCACTGAAGTCTAGGGAGTATGGAGGAGAGGCTCTGATTTTGGGATTGCAAACTTAGATACAGACCGATCCCTGGCCTGAACCCATCTGGAAGTAGTGCAGGAGCAGTCTTTTATGTCAAACATTTGTATTCACCATTATCAACTGGAGCTTAATCTTAATCTTATTTGAGTATTTTAATAACAGATGTGAGTTGTGTGTGAATATTTGCATCACTCTAGATTACGTGCACGTTTTTCGTTTGTTTGTTTGGGTTTTTTAGTTCTTGGGTAATATGGTCATGGGGAGCCAAATACAGGGTTTTATATGGTGTGTCCGCAAGGGCTCTGGCCAAGTCTGATCATTCCCTTTGTCTGATTACCAGCTTCTCCAGCCAAACAACAGTAAACAGCATGAAATGAGGATCTCTAGATCAATGGGTGATATCATGGGATCCCTGTACAAAGACTCAGAGAGGACACGGAAGTATTCAACAGGTCAGTAAAATGCAACGCTCTGCAGGGTGTTTTGTGCTATTACAAGCTGGCCACAATCCCCATCTCTTTTCTGTCACAACCCTGTAGCTGCTACAGTCTGGATGGCCACCCTGATGACCTCCCACCAGCAAATCAGGGCAGTTGTTACTTATCCTGAGGAAGAGGCTCTGCAAGCTGCACAGGTCGGACAAAGTTGTGCTGAGCAGGGAGTCATGTTGGGCATGGAAGCTAAGAACAACAGGAGATCTGAGGTGTAATTTACAGGGGAGGAATGCTGTGGTAAAAATCTCCAGTGGGTTTGACGCTACTGAGCTTTATCAAAGTGAAGAGTGAGGCTCTATGAAAAGCCAGGGCTTTTTGAGACCTTGAGGTATTTATTCCTTTTAACCACCTGCTAGTATTCCCTTGGGGTCTCTTCCCCTTTCCCACCTAGCAGAATAATGTAGCTGAATGGGCTTGCGTGCCTTAGCTCCTGAGCTGGGACCAGCTTCACCACATGAGGACCAAATACGTGTCTCCATGCCAGCAGTCTGTTCTTGTTAGTGAAATGAAGGCTGTGGTAGCTGCTTTTGTGGTTTCTCAGGGGAATGGATGCGTGCAGAGTTTTGCAGTGGTCTCATTTCAGATGAAGGGAGCATCCCCATCCTTCAGATGTGCTGGGAGTAGATACCTGCAGCCTGTGAAGCCAGGCTGGCAAATGCCTAGTCTCTTCTTGTAGTTCTGCAGGGACTGGAGTTTATTCGTAGCTTTGTGTAGTCTTTGGTTTTCTGTGCTTGAGTTTATGCTTTTCTTGCTTTGTAAAATACTCTGAGCTTTTTGAAATGACAAGTACTCAGTACTCTTGATAAGCTGTTTGTAGGACCTTTTGTGTAAAGAACCGTGTAGGATTTTTGAGAGCAGGGTGCCTTGTGCAGAACCAGTAAAGCAGGACTGTATAGCAGGGGTATAATTATTCATATTACAACCCATATGCAGGGTTAATGATTTTGTCATACAGCAAACATTCTCTGGCATGTCTGTGGGTGCTGGTTACAGAGTAATTTCTACGGATCTCTACTGTTTTCATACAGTTATCCAATAACTGTAGAAATGGCAGCATCAGAGGTCTTGAATAAAGTGGAGACCTATACCAATATATGTGGAGATACATTTCATCCTCCAAAGATCCTCTGTACTTATATGGTGATAAACACTTCCACACTTTCCTCTGTGCAACAAAAGAGTACTTTTCTCTAAGGATTAGCCCATTCTCTGTCTCATAGCCTGTGCTGCCTTGATAACATATCATGTGGTTTGCTGCATCTCAGACAATGATGTATAGGAAATGTTCTTCCAGGGTAGGTCCAGTATAGCCCCTTGTGTAGCCATGCCCAGTTCTTACTGAAGCCAGGGGTGGGTGGTACCTGTACAAGAGCTCCCTTCAGGCCTGGTGTTTGGATGTATTAGGGTTGTCTTTTTCTATTGTGGTTTTTTTTTTTTCTAGCTCACATGGCTCTTGAGAGTTTGTCCAGAGTCTGGCAGAGTCACTAGATGACCCTGAATGAAATGCACACAAACCCACATGGTAAGGCACAGAGCCTCAGCAGAAACTGTGCTTGAGCAAAAAAATCTCTGCTGCTCTTTTTTTGGCACTTGTTAAACTGTTAATGTAATCCAGCGAAGAGCTGTGGCACCAGGAGCTGTCACTGATGTGTGAATCGAACGTGATGGGCAGAATTGATTCCATGTGTAGCTGTGCTAGTGAGAAGATTAGTTCTTGCAGAGTTAGACTTGCCTACTAACTTTTATGCCATGCTTTGGCCTTTCCTTACTGTTTCGGAGCTGCTGTAATACTAGGAAAGTCTCTGACCAGGTCCACACCACCGACTGTGAGGTGTCGCTGCCTTGAAGAGCATCCTGTAGATAAGACAAGGCAGACAAAGGAAGAGATGTCAACTCTGCAAGGGTGAGAGCCTGAGGTACAGATGGGGTTTGAGGGAATGCTTGAATAACAGAGTGGAGGAATGGGTATAACATGCTGGTTTAACCTAGGTAACGGAGGAGGAGGAGGACTGGGCAGCACCAGATGCAGGATACAGTGTGTGCTAATGCTGGGATCCTCAGGAGAATCTGCATGGTGATTGCTAAGGCACCAAACCCAGTGTCCTTGGTGCTGTTAAAAAGTGAAGTAGCAAAGGTAACCAGCCCATGCTACAGTCATCCCTCTTTTTTTTTTTTTCCATGCAGTCTTGCTTTTAGTTTGAAAAGAGGTTGCAACAAGCCCTCTGCATGGTGATGGCACACCAGACCTCTCTTTGGTGTTATCTGGGGTCTGTATGAAGCTACTGCAGCTTTGCTTAGGAGGTGTTTGCAATCCAGCAGATTCATTTTTTTTGACCTTGTGAGTCACAACTGGGTAATCTAACTGCTGGGTAGAACCTCCAGCGAGCTGCGAGGGAGAGCAGCAGCGTTTCAATGGAGTATAAAACTGAATGTCAGGTAATAGACGGAGGTGATCCTGTGTTGTGGTTCCCTAAACCAGGGATCACTGAACCTGGTGGATGGACAAAAAGGCAGCCTAAGAGGCTTGGATTTCTGTAGGAGAAGCTATTCTTGCAGTTGCGAGGTATTCCACAGGGTCTGCTTCTGCTGTCGTCAGAGTGGTTCTATCAAGAGAGGATCTTAACTGGGTTCAGCTTTTCTCTTGAAACCACATTTAAAAGGAGATCTAAAGTGACTTTATAAAAAAAGGTGGTTCAGGGTCATGTTCTCAGTGTTTCTGAGATGTCTCATGTTTTTCTGCTGACTCTGCCATGTTAGCAGCAGTGAAAAATAATAAAACTGCATGTTATTGGCACAAGCACATTGGGAGGCGGGGGATAGATGTTCTGGGGAAGATTTGGCTATATTTGCTTCTCCTGGACAGAAAATGTCTTCATCCATGTCCCTGAAAAACCTTATGTAAAGTCAGTATTTTCTTCTCCCCCCCCCCCCCCCAACTTTTTCAGTGAAAATCCTGCCACACACACACACACACCCCTTTTTTGGAGGGGAGAGGGGGAAGTGGAAAATGTTCCAGTCCCTTGGCGACCAGCATCTGCAACTGTTCAGCTGAGTGCCAGGAAACTTCAGCTAAAATCTGTTTGGGTTCTGGATTTTCAGATAACTGAGGGTTGTTTTTATTTACTTTGAGGAAATACATGTTTCAGAACATTATCCACAAATTATTTAAAACCCTCATTCCAGAATCACCATTTCAGTGGAAACATTTGTCAAAAGCTGTATTTATATTTTATTTTTTCCGTGCTGGCAAACCAGGCTGCTTGAGCCATGGCATCATGTGCCTGCCAGCCCTCTCCAGACCAGGAGTGAATGCTGGCTGGGTCTGGGCTGCGGAATGTGGACCAGCCATGGGAACAGCAGGACTTTCACCTTGGAGAATTGCCACTGCAGTGATGGTGCCCAGGTTTTCATGAGTGGTGGGACACGTGTGCAGCATCATCTAACCCCTGCTAGCATGCTGGGAAGATTTGAATGCAGATCTCTGAAGAGAGACAGTACAAAGACTTTGCTGGTACAGAGGCTGGCCAGGTGACTCAGAAATAAAGGTGTGGAGGTGATGTCTGCATGGTTAAGTTAATGGGGCCATGACACGAGCACTGGCTAGCTGTTGATGAGGTTGCTTAGTCATTAGCCCATTCCCTGGCCAGTGTACCAACAGCTGCCATCCCAGCAGTGCCTGCATATGAATTGAGGTAGCACGGGCTCGGGACCTCTTGCAGGAGTTGGGATGGGTAAACCCCTCTCTTATTTTGAGAAGAGGAAGAGAATTCGGCTGTGTGCATCATGCCAGCTGCTTTAGGGCTAGAAAATGGGTTCTCTCCTGCTTATTAGTATAGAAGTACCCTAAAGTTTGCCTTAAATCAGCGTGTAGGACACTCCATCCTCAGAGGATCAGCATGGAGAGGAGGGAGACTTGTAGGGGTCCCCACTGAAAAAGAAGAAAGCAAGGGGGATTTGGTCCATCTGCTCACACCTCCCCTTGACAGTCACAGAGTGAGAAATTTCCTGCAGGTTTATCTCTTCTCCTTGTGCTGCTGCATCCTGAGCCCTGTGTTTCTGCCAGGGCTCAGAGGAACGGCACATCTTGACATCATGTCCCTCATTCAGCTCGGCGCTGACATCATCCCAGGGCTGGGCTCCGTGTGGCTGCAGCTGTGAGTGTAGGTGGCTGCCAGCAAACCCTCCCCAGCTCTGACTTTTAAGGGGTTTCTCTGTTGGGACCCCTGCTTGATGTTGATTGGTGATGGGTGAAGTTTTGGGAAGGACCTGCCAGGGCAGGGAAAGGGTGAAGCAAGGGAATGTGGAGGCGGAGGGAAGCAGAGCCTGGCACGGGGGAGCTGGCTGTACATGCAGCACTACGAGCTCTGCACATACTGCACAAAAGACACTTCTTAAATAAAAATAACAGAAGGCAACATGAAAGACCCCAGTAGATGCCAGCAGTGACTGTAAGTCTCCGTGCTGGCCTGGTTCACCCTGCTCGGGACATGCTGTGCTCTAGACCCAAATATATGGCTTTACATTAGTGTAACAAGGCACAGGAATCCCTTTCCAAAGCACCTTGCTCCAAAGGGTAACCGAGGTCAGATGCTCCACTGGTGCCAATCTGCAGAGTTTCTCCGAGTTCAGGAATCCTGGATAGAACAGCTGAGATCTGGCCAGCATTCCACTTACAAAGAAGTGCCTTACAGCCTGCCCCATCCCCACTGGGTCTGAGGACTGGAGCTGATATGTAATCCTGTAGCCTCCAGGAGGACAGTCCCATGGGGCTCCTCCTCGGCTTGGTGCTGCTGCTGTTTCTTGAGTGTGAAGAGCATCTGTGATATGTCAAACACGCACATCTGGGCTTGTGTGTCCATTTCTTCCTCTGCCTCTGGGTGTTTAAAGCAGCGTTATCTATTATATCCAATATACCTTGCACTGCCCCCACTATGAGTAAAGCCTGCCATTGACTACCACAGTTGCTCTCTTCCCTGACCCCTCTTTTTCCATTCCCCAGTCACCAGCAGTACTGAGTTTGCCTGAGGTTTTGTTAACAAGGCAGGGTAGGGCTGGAGCGGGGGAATCGACCTTGGGCTCTGGGGCTCTGTTCCCACCACCTCCCTGTGTTCCTCCCCGGTGGATGGGCATGCGTGGATGCGAAGCAGCAGCAACCAGTGCCCCTGGAGGTGTGAAGCTGCATATATTAATTGGAGCAGCTCTTCAACCCAAACAGCCTGACTGAAAGGAATCTGGTTCAATCCAACAGTTTCCAGACGTGCAAAAGCCTAAACGTTTTGTTTAACTTCTTTGCCTGCTGGGAAATGGCGAGTGTTTTATCCCCTTTTGCAGTTTTTGGCAGGAAATGTGACTCTGGAAGGTCAAACACAACCGACCTGATGGCTGGGAGTAGCTGTTACAGGCAAAGGTTTTATGTGAGATCATGCAAAGTCCTCGCGCTTGTGATAAATTTCATTTAACTCCCTGGGTTCAAAAGCAAACAGCACATGTACAACTCTTTGTAAAATCTGAAAGTCAAAGACTTTCTGAGCAGTGAGTGGGTTGTTGCAGTGAGAGATCCCAGGAGTGCACGAGCAGACCTACACCTCACTGTAGTAGTAACAGAAATGCTCAACAGAGCTACAATGCAGCGGTTACACCACACCAAATCCTCTAGCAGCTTTTTGGAGCAAGAGCCACCCAAATGTCCTTACGCTGCATTCTAGATTGACATCTGCTAAGCAGTTGAGGGGATGATACTGCTGCAGTGATTTATCTGGGATGCCCAAACTGTTACAGGGTTAAATGTTTGTTTATTTGTCCTCAAAGAGAGGATGCTGTACTTCCCAACTGGTTTTGTTTTCAGGGCTGGTGTAAAGCCAGTTCATTACGAGTGCCACAGCACTCGAGAGATTTTCTCCCCTTGATCTTGGCATTACTTCAGTTGGACTTTTTTCGCTGTGTTCTTATCCTGCAGGAAATCTGTGAAGGAGAAAATAGGAAGATGAAAAAAAGTAGCTCAAAGCCATATGACTTTTATTTTTACAATCTGAGCAAGGAGTCTGGAGGAAGGCATACCATGGGACAGTTATCTATTTGGTATAAATCCAGCAAGCCTGATTTAGTGATCTTTAATGCTGGTGTGATGCTGTTAACATTATAAGCACCTGACGGTGCCTGATGGTAGAAGCAGCTGAAGTGAAAGGTGGGGGCTCAAATTTGTAGTGTCGATCACGCTGATGGATTTATGCCAGAGATCAATCTGGTACAGTAACTGTGATGCAGAATAGCAGCAGAAGAGGCAGAAGTGTTGTGTTGATCAGTGTTGGCTTTTCACGATGGGATAGGCCCTTTGCCGGTACCTTTCTCTTGCAATATCGTGCTTAGCCTGAGTATGTTGTTACCAAATGGTAGTAATGAACCGAAGAGTTGGCAAGAATGACACAAAAATGGATATGAAGTGTAAGGAAACGTATCTCCATGTGCTTCTAAACCCTTCAAGGTTGTGTGCTTTTTAGAAGTCTGCTTAAAAACAAGCGTTACATGGTGTGAAGGCTCACATTGCACAATGCTGACCAGTTAAAGCTCCAGCACGGAGCAGCATGGACCTCAGTCAGCAGCTCCTTGCCATGAAGTGATGACATCCCAGGGATGAGGGGGGAGGGACTGCAGAAAGACAAGTGGAGACAAGCCGATGTATCTGGGCCAAGTGAGGGCAATGCTCCCTAAAGCCTGAAAAGGCACAAGGAATCTGTTAGGGTGGATTTGTGGGAATAAGGGGGAGGAGTGGGACTTCTGTGTAAGGAAGCTGTGGAGTTCTCTGCCACGTGCAGAATAGAAACCCTCTTCTGCTGACGAGCCCTATGGGGGAGCCTGTGAAAGCCTTGCTGTCTGTGCCGAGCTGCACATGATGCTCTGCAAATCCCCAGGGCTTCCCAGGTGGCTCTGCCCGGTGTGGAGGCTCTGCCAGCTGCAGGCATGGAGCCCCTGGGGCTACAGACAGGGGAGACGACACTCCTTTGGCAGGAGATGGGACCAGCTAATCCTGTAGGTCATTCCTCTCCCTGTGTTCTTGGATTTGAGGGCTGCTTTTCCTTGCTTTTCGCTTTTGTGTAGGGAAGGGGAGAGAAGAGGGGTATTTGAGTGCAAATTGTTTTCCATATAAGAAGCGTTTAAGTGATGTTGCACCGAGTTCACCCGGGCTGCTTCCCAGATTGCTGAATAAGGCAGTGACATGATCCAGGGAGGAAGCGCTGGGAGGTCAAAGAGGGGAGGTGGGTTTGGAGTTCGTGTTTTGCTTTGAGATTGACTGATTGCATCACAACAAAACTCTGGGGCCCTTTTCTTTCTGGCATTGACAGAGCACCTGGATACAGTGCACAGCTCTTAGGATCCAGTGCAGGTTGAAAGCCAAGTCTGCTAGATGTTGTGTGGCCCCACAGAAACAAACTGTACCTGTTGCAAAAGCTTTGTAGGATGCCCATAAAGAGTATCACATCTCTAGCTCCTCTCTTCCCTTCTATACAAGTTCAAACCCAGCAGCATCTCCAGTAGGTCAGTGATCACGGGAACATCTCTGGAAGGACTTGGATGTGGCAGGTTCTCTCCTTGACCCAATACCTTTCCATGTCCTAGGCTCGCTGCACACTGGCCGGAGTTCTCCGCCCCCAGGGAGCGTTCCTGAAGAGCAGCAGCAGATTGCTCGCCAAGGATCCTATACCAGCATCAATAGCGAGGGCGAGTTCATCCCTGAGACCATGGATCAGAATGTAAGTGGGGTCTGGGTGTGTGGGTTAAACCAGGACAGTGTTAGGCACGAGGGAGGCTGTGCTGTGAGTGCTGTTCCTATCATTAAATCCCCAGCGGGCCCTGTGTGTGGGGCTTAGGCCAGCTTTTTCCAGGAATGAGTGCCAATGGGCTTGCCATGCTCAAGAAACAGTGAGTCTGACTTCCAGGAACCTGAAAAAACAGCTGCAGTGGTGATGGCAGTGTGCTCAGGCACCTCAGGTAGCTCTGGAGGCGCACAGATTTGGGACACGCGTGCGTGCCAGCTGCTGGGCCCTCGTGGCTGCAGCCTTCCCGGATCCCGGGGACCTTGTGGGAGTGTGCCAAGCAACCGATTGCCTGTGATTGCAACAGCCTGGGGATGTCAGCAGCATTTGCTGCTTCCCATGTGCTGTTTCTGCCTGAGTTCTAGTTATACAGTTCTTGGCTCTGCCCACAGCCTCTCTCTATGGTTTTGTCTCTGTACCTCCCCCATGTATATTTTTTTTTCCTTTCTTAATAAGGAGTTTGTATATTCCGATCCCTCCGTAATAAAAGAGCAGCTAGTTCTTCAGCACAGGGATGAGCAGGACCTCTTCCTCCAGTCAATTTGTTACCCATGATGGGGAAATTCTGTAGTGCTGAGGGACCCAAGGCAGGGAGCAGCTTACACCTCCCTCTCCATTTGCATCTCTGCTCAAGCTGTAGCTCTGAAGGGCTTAGTATAGGTCCTGTGAAGTCAGCTAGGCTGTCTGGACACACAATTCCTTCCTGCAAAGCTCTTAGAAGGGCAGGACCATGATCCACGATTTGCAGGAGGGCTGGCTATGCCGGAGGGGCATGGAAGGGCATCCGGAAGGCACTAAGCTCGCTCCAGCAGGCTGTTGTGTTGGCCCCCAAGGATCTTGCCTGGGGAGACATGTATTTCCTACACTCAAACAGCACCCACTAGTAATGCTTTCGTGTACAGGCTGTGCCAGCGTTTCCATGGCAAAGTTGTGTTTTCAACCATTTATTATACAGCCATTAATAAAATCAGAAGTCACTCCGGGTGAAGCTTGGCAGCGTCAGAGTGCAGATGTATCTTGTGCTTCTTGCAGCCAAAAGTTGGCTTTCTGTTGTTTTCACATGCCTTCCAAACACGTTTGGTATGATTAAGATAAAGTGTGCGTGCGTGCAGGGGGAGAGTACCCATGAACCCCCCTTGGGTGTAAATCAGTGCAGCTCCACTGGCTGCTAATGGAGCTTCATTAGCGTTAGCTGAGCTCTGAGCCTGCTCCTGATGAAGGTTCCCAGATGCTCTCTCCTCGCTTTTCTCCAGCATCGCGCTGTGGGTGGCCTGCTGTCCTTCTCTGGTGAATTAAATGCAGGAAAAAGGGGAATTGGGGATGTTTTGTTTTGGGGGTTTTTTTTGCTCTTCTTATGGAACAGCCATGCTTTTCCCCATATGGGCTTTGCCTTCAGAATGTCCTTGTGCTGCAGCTTCCATATGTGCCTTGTGGAAAACCACTTACAAGCTGGTGCTGGATGCCTTTTGAGGGATGCCCCTGTGCAAGCCTGTGATGTAACTGCGGTCTTTGCCTTGAGACCAACTTGGCAGCTGAACAGAGCCTGCTCGGATTCCCGATTTTATGCTTTTGAGAAATGAGTCTGTCTCAGCACTATTTTAACTGCCGGGAGAGGCCTGGCATGACTGCCAGAGGTGGGGAGTGGGTTCTAGCAGAGGTCTTGCTCCTCTTTGGCTAGTGCATTTTGAAGGATGAGGCTTTGGGGTAAAAACTGGGAAGCAGAGAAGAATTGCACTTTCCAATTGGGACTGTCTTGCCAAAACAACACGAGCTGTTATGACAACCAGTTGAGGAGGTCTAACGCAGGAACAGTGCGTGGAAGGAGAAGCTGTTGCTGTACATGGGGAAGGAGGAACGATGTGGGTCCAGGAGCAGCAAAGGGTGACTCCACGTGGTGTTTAACCCTTGTTGCTCAGCTTTCCTGGGAACAGGCTGGGCTTGGGGCTGGCTGTGGAGTAGGGTTAGCAAGTGTCTGCTGTGGGTCTGCAGCCAGGAGGGAGCATCGTACCGGCTGCAGCACAGCATGGCCCTGAGCAAGCTCTGCTCCACATGAAAGTACACACAGCCCTTAGGTTTACCACTCAATACAAAACCTCTATTGTTACTAACCAGCTATAAATAACCCCGTCCAGTACAATGTCTCATCCAGGAAGCGACACAAATGCGGCTTTTGACTCACTGAGCTAGTGAGAGCCAAGCCAGTTCCTCCAGCCAAAAGCCCTGATGATGCTTCGCTTATCACTGGGGAGGAAGGCTGGTCTCGTGTGCCAGGGCAGCTCGGGAAGTCAGGAGGCCAGGGCTGCGATCCTGGCTATGGTGCACAATATCCACTTGGCCTTGGGCACATCATTTTTGTCCTGATATATTTTTTTTATTATTCCTATTATTTTTCACAAATATTTTGAGCGCTGTGAATCTCGTTGACTTCTCAGCATGCTTTGAACATCAGGGTGCTAATTGTATTTGCCTCAGTTTCCCTACTATCAAATAGCAGTTGGAAAGAACAGTAATCCAGAGGGGGCGTCATAAATGGATTTTACTGGGAAGAAAACTTCTGTTAGATTGGATCTCATCTCTACTGGGGCTGGCATCAGCTGGTGTAAATCAGCTGGCTTTGGTGCAGTTTTGTTGACCCTGCAGAGGTCTGCTAGGACAGGAGCTTGAAGAGCCGCAGTGCATGGTTTTATTGTTTCCCCTTTTCTTTCACTGTCAGATGCTTGAAGCTTTCATCAGCCCTGATGAGTCACTGTCTGGGAGCTGCCAGTCGCTGGACAGATCTGTGGACAGGTGAGTCGTGCATGTCACCATGTTCACAAGCTGAAAGGCAGCCTCCGCTCCACAGCGGGAGAGGAGTGCGGTCAGTAGCATCCCCTGAGGTTCCTGTTGGGATGAGGATGAGCAAAACAAATGTATCTTGAATGCTGAAAACCAGATCCGAGCGCAAACGTCTGTGTAAGGGCATGATTTGAATTGCAGTAATCTGAGAGGGACAAAGTAGCTAGGGATCTGTGGACAGCCTGGCTTTGTGTGCCCAGGTTTTCTGCTTCGGTTCAATCCCTCTCCTACTTCTCTGGCTTTCTGCAGTCACCAGGTCAGTGCTCTTGTTAGCCTCTCCATGCCTCCTCCTCCTCCCTGGGCGTGCTGTTTACTCTCCATTGCCCACTTGTAAATTTGGCAGCCCCTGTGCACTGCCAGCAGCCACAGACGTGTCAGTCAAGGTGCTGAGGACACCAGATGAGCAACAACTAAGTTTAGCTTCTCGGCAGGAAACAACTAGGACACGTTGTACTAACACAGGCTGCAGTTCAATAGTTGGTGTGGCTGGTTGGTCCAAGCTCACACGTGCACAGCAACTGTATGTTTGCTGCTGTGCACGGTAGGCTGTGTATAAGACACAGTGTCCTTTTGGGAAGCAGTATATATTTTTTTTTCCATCTGCATCAAAGATTTTCTTTTTTTCGCCCCATTGCTTTTACCATACAGCATCAAGGCTATGGTCCAGCAGGTCTGTGTTGTGTTGATTTGATTGCATAGCGTGCTTCGGGTTTGCAGCTCTGTGCGCTTTGGATCTGTCTCCTCATCAAGGTCCATTTCCTTTTTGTGGCTTTTAATAATTTCCTGTGATGTGTTTGCTCATTGTTATGCCTGTATCAAAGCTGGATTCCTTGTGCTCCTGGTCTCTATGCCCCAGCTTTGCTTTTGCCTAAACTTTGCTAGGAAGAACAACAGAAGGTGCACAGCCTGGTTGTAACACTGTTGTGAACTGAGAGAAGAGCATTAGGCATGTTTGCGAGAGGGTAGTATGGCTTGATTTCAGATGCAAAAAAAGGAGGCAGCTGTCTTCCATCATGGGGTCTAGGAGCTGGGAAAGGCATGAGGAAGGCTGTATTCTTTAAAGGCAGCAAGAGGAGTAAGCACAACTATTCCTGCAAAGGCATAGCTGAGCCCTTGCAGCCAATTACTTGTGATGACATTAGTCTCAAGAGGGCAGAGCTAGTCACCAGGCATGGTGACCAGTCTGATGCTAAGAAATAACATGACAAATTCCTCTTTGCCATAGCAAACCTGCCATGATGAGCTTTGGCATGAGTAGATTTCAGAGCGCTTTATAAAGCAGATTTGTACTGCTATGCACATTTTGTTAAAAGGGAGAGTGGAAAAGCAACCTGTCCAGATCACCCTGTTGGCCCTTACAGAGGCTGGAGTGAAAGGATTGCTGAGATCCCCTTGCAGTAGTTTATCCATCCTCTCAGTGTAGTTTAAAGACCTTAAGCCTTGAAGCACTGATCCTGCACTCTCTCCTTCCTGGTCTCCGGGGAAGGGTGCGTGTGCCCAGCAGTGGTACGGACCCTCCTGTGTGAGGAAGATGGGAGAATGATGTTGCAGAGGAGGGGAGACCCACATGAATCAAGCGTGACTGAAGAACTCCAGCGTGTAAATCTGCAGCAACTAAGCCATGTACATAGAAAGCAGAGTTGCACAGCTGAACACTTGAAGTTGTGGGAAGAGAACTTTGCAGTCCTCCTTATGTGCCACCTTGTGCATAGGTGGTTTTGGCTACTTCATTTTGACCTGGTGACTGTGTTTTGCAGCATCCTTTTTGTTTGCCATAGGAACAAGCTGTGATCCAGCAAAAAAAATAATCTTCATTCTTGTGCAGGTTGAGGATGGGAACTCAGCTGTGTAGACTGGGCTGATCAGTGATCAGTGCATCTTGTGGTATAGCCTGTCCTTTCTGCATGTAATCGCTTCCTAATTCATTCCATAGCTTTTCTGGTATAATAAAGTGTATCTGTGGGTTTTTGTTTTTTGTTTTTTTTACATTCCTCTGCAGCCCACCCTTTACCCAAACCCCTGTTCCTGGAAGGAAGACCCATCCCAAAGACAGTCTCGATTGCATGGGTAAGCACTCTTGGAGGTTTGTATTTGTTTAAAAGTATAAAAAGCCATGTGGTAAAAAGTCTGAATAAAAGGCTATTAAGAGAGATGGCACTGCATGAAAAGTAATTAAAAACAATCAAGCAAACCAGATCCGTTGCTTAGATTACACTTCAAAAGTGACCCTGTAATGATCAAACATGAATATTCTTTAAAATCAAAAGACACAGAGCACCAAACATAAGCAGGGCTGCTCTTGTCATCGTTAACCCTCCTTGGCTCTGCAGCGATAGTGGTAGCACAGAAGAACCTTTGGACCTGGTTTGGGAATCAATTTACAGCAGCAACAGTCCAAACGGGGTAGCAAGTGCCCCGAAGTAAGTGGATGCAAGCAGCTAAAGCTGTTGAAAGATCACTGATGAGTTCTGTGTTGGAAGAAGTTGCTGAGGGGAGGCTTGCTTTTGTATTTGGAGACAACTGTGAGGTGCTGACAAATGGAAACAGCCTCGTGGGATCACCTTTTGTCTCTGTTAGCACCTGTGAGTTGCACTTTCAGGATTCTGACTTCGTACATAACAAAACTGGAGTCCCAAACTCTCTAGGGAGTTATGCCTCTTTCACTTACGTTATTCATAACCAGTAATACCGCAAATGCTGTTAGGGAAAGTGTACTGGTAACTTGCAAGGATCATAGGTTACTGCTTAATCACTTAAAACATCCAGCTGGTTAAATCATGGAAACTCTGTAATATTGTAATGACTTTCACTATTAAAAATGAGCAAATGGCAGTCAGCCTGTGGCACGTTAACTTATTTCTGGCCTGAGGCAGGATTTCTAGATTGAACTGTAGAGATGAAGCTGCAGTCAGTCCACGTCGCCCAAGGTTTTAATACATCCCTAGTGGTTGGGGAGGCATTTTGCTTTGAGACACCACTCGGCATCGTTGCCTACACGTGGCTCGCTGAGAACGTCTTGCCCTGTCCTTGTTGCTTTTCTTGCTGACCATATTTCAGCCATTAATGCACTCCTCTTGTGCGCTGCTGTAATGGGGAAATCATGCTGAAGTGCAGCAGAGGCCAGGAATGGTCTCGGAGGAGCGGCTGCTGGCCCCAGGCTAAGACAAACAAACAATCAGAACGGACTGTGTCATTGGAGTTGGATGGAGGAAAAACAGCAAGTGAAAGATGGGGGGGAAATGACAGATATCTTAATCTCAAAGTTATTTGGTGCTACCAGCAATGGCTTCCTGTGCTGGAATTTTTTTATTTTTAAAAAATACGTTCTTATTGTGCATATCCATCTCTCTCTCAATCTTGTGTCTAATCTAAACTCTGATGGCCTTTAATCCCTCCTGTATATTCTATTTTTCTAGCATTTAATCAAAGTAAGTATAAAAGTTTGGAGCTCTGGAGGTATAAATCAGTCTCTGGCTTTCAGAGGTCAGGAGTCACATCTGAGAAGTAAGTGGGGAGAGATTGTCTGGTGTTAGCCAAGTGCTGGATTTTTGCTGATATCCCCAAATATCAGCTGGAAATAGCTGATATCAGAGCAGAAGTTTTGGAGTAGATGGATCTGGACCTGACCCTGCCTGGCAGTTCTGTTTCCATGCTAATTTTTGCATTTTTCCACATGCAAATAAGATGTTTAGTGCTCTGTCTTGGAGACCAGGCATGGTCTGTGTTAATCCCCTGCTTGGTATTTGAACAGTGTGGGCCAGTGTCCATCAAGTCAGCAGTTAAACCCCTTTGCTTTAGGGGGACCAAGACCAGTGTGTCTAACCCTTATTCCCTAAGGAGTGTGTGAATGTGGACAGATTTCAGAGTGAGCCTTGGGGGATGTGTGGCCACGTGAATGCATAGCTTGTCACCTGGTTCTTGTCTGTTATTCAGCCTGAGGACCAGAATGCTTTCCAGTAAGAAACACTTGAGGCATTTGGTACTGAGCTGATCTCAGAAACACATCTTCTTCCCTCCTGCAGATTTTGACATCCCATTCTGCGAGAGGTTTGGGAAAGGTGGGACCTTCCCGAGGCAGTACCACCTCTCCCAAAGTCGCAAGGACTACAGTGACGGTAAGAAAATGATGGTGGGTCAGGGAGGGAGGTGGTCAGTCTAGGATCTCGATGGCTTGTGACAGTGCCTAGGACTGGAGAGACTTGGAAAGGAGAGGTTTCTAATAAAGGGAGAACCACCGAGTAATTTGGGGTTCGCTTGTGTATTCTGAAAAGCATCCTCTGTGAGACCTTGTGGGTCTGCTCTTGAGAAGTGCTGAGCATCCACAGCATATATGAAAGGCAGTGCTCAGCTCCTCCTCTGCTAGCACCTGTTCTTTTAACTTAGCCACGTGGATGATTGGCATTTCTCATCCCTAGCGATACCAACCTTTCTGTTCCCCTAACTTCCTTCCTTTTGAGGATGCTGGTTTGTGACCTTTACAGCAGGTTTTTCACAGCACTGTAGGAAATATCCTAGCAATTTCAGGGTAGCGGTATCTGTGCGCATCTCTGGTTTAAGCTGGCGAGCTCTGAGCTGTGGGGACCACTCCATCACCATCTTGCCGCTCCTTTCACTGTATGAGACTGCAAATGGTAGGAAGCAAAACTGAGTAAGAATCAAATTCCCTTAGAAGAAAAATACTGAGGACATGCAGACAGCATATTGAGCCTTCCAGAATGAACTTCATCTCTCACTGACACCACCTTTGTTAAAGCAGTTACCACGAGATCTGGCACTGCTTCTGTGGTCATTTGTGCTGTGGACTTAAAGGATGGCAAGGATAATTTGCAGCGCAAATCCTTGGCTGTTCAGAGTTTGTTTATGATTTAACAACCAACAAAACCCCTAATGTAATTAAACTGTTGCAAACCCCTCTAGAAGCATCTGCATTAGATGTAATGCCTGCTGCTAACAACTCTTGAATTGAATTTAAAATATCCGTACAGCTTTGCTTCAGTTTCATTAAACTTATTTTGCATAATTGGAAGAGGTGCACCACTGGATCTAGGCAGCGACATGAGAAGGTGGCGGTAGGTAGATCCAAGCTGGTGTGTGTGTTCTTGCTGTAACTCTCCCCTTTTCTCCTACAGGACGGAGGACTTTTCCCAGGAGTTACTTCCCCCAGGAGAACCTGTTTCAGCTTGTCCCTTCTAGCCGAACCAAGAGCTTTAATGGGGACAGCAAGCTCAGCACCTTGCAGTACGACGAGTACAGGCCCAAATGGTGGAACAATTGTGAAAAAGGTCTGCAGGTCTTCAGCACCTCCCCTACAAAAGCTAGGAACTGTAAGTGAATCAAAGCCACTAGTCTCTGAGGTCTCAGTACCTCTGGGTCTTGACACAAAATTGAGTTACTGTGACCTGCTAATTACTGCGCATCAGCTAAGCTAACCGTGTGTGAATGCACTTTGATTCCAGCGCCAACACAAGGCATGCTGTGCTGGCTTATGTCTCAGTGAGGAAGGTTTAATAGAACACACTGTATTTTATCTTGGCCTTGAGCTGAGAGCGTGCCTGGGGTCAGCTGGTGTTCATCACTTGCCGAGTTGCAGAAAGTTGCTTGTGTGTTGGACTGTCGGTGTGCTCATGCACCAGAAGCTTCCATGAGGCTTGGGATGTAGGAGCAAATGCAGCCAGAGGCTCTGTTCCTTGGCTTACATTGTTGTCACCCCAGCACCCAAAGATGGTGTTGCAGGCTGCTGTCATATTGCAAGACTGACCACGCTATAAAAATTTGTGCATTCTGGGCCTGTTCAGGGATGGACGACAATATAGGAATGACCAGTGAGATGAAAATCTTTACTGGTCCCTGCCTGGGTTGCTGCTCAGCCGTGCCGTATCCTTCTAACCACCCCTACAGCTGGGCAGAGAAAGTCCCACATGGGTTAAGAAGCAGTTTTTGGAGGAAGGACTGTTAAAGAAATGTCGCTTTTCAGGAACTTGTTTCTGCTTTATACCAATGCAGACTGGGAGACATCCCACACACAGACCAGGAGCACTAGTGCAATTAGAACTGTTTTTTCATGGTGCCCCTGGGAGAGGGTGGCTCACTGCTTGCCCTGGCGAGCTCACAGCGGGCCTGGTCTGCACTCTGTAGGGTCAGGTGGACCCTGATGCTGAAGTCTCCCTGCCGTGCCCTTCTCTTAACCCTCTCCTCTCTCGTGTAGCCCTGCAGGCACCTGTGAACTGGAGGCTGGGGAAGCTGCTGGGAAGAGGAGCTTTTGGGGAAGTTTATCTCTGCTATGATGCTGACACTGGGCGGGAGCTGTCGGTGAAGCAGGTGCCTTTTGACCCTGACAGTCAAGAGACAAGTAAAGTGAGTACAAGGGCAGGGCTGCGTTCTGCAGCCCCTTGGGGAATTGTGGGCTGCAGGTGGCAGAGGAGTCTGTGTCCTTGATGGAAAGCAGTGTGTGGAGGGTATGTGGTGTTTGCCCTTTTTGGAGTGGTCTCGAATTGCTTGTGGCACCAATCAACGTGCTCTGGTGACTTCTCTACTGCTTAGTTCCTTGGTCATGTTGGCCTGCTTTGTCTCAGGTATCGTTTCTTGCAGGGCTGTCTGCTCTTCCTTAGATTCCGCCTTCTTCCTCCCTTCATCTTCTTCCCACTCTGTGCACTGCATTAGCTTTGCTGGTATCTTCATTCACACCTTTCCAGAAAAACTTCGTGAACACAAGGAATAATAATGAGTAAACCTGTCTCAAAGCCAAGGCCCTGTGCATCCCATCTGTCTTTCTCCTTACCTTTTTCTTACGGCAGTGCTTCTCACTGCTGAGCCTTATGTGACTTATGTCCTCGTGGGCAGCTTCACAGGTGTTCTGAAAAGAGTGTTCAGCATCAAGCGATATTTGGATAATATTCCCAAAGTAACCATGCCCTTTTGTCACGAAGTACGTCTGTTCTGTTGCAGGAGGTGAATGCCTTAGAATGTGAGATTCAGCTGTTGAAGACTCTCCGCCATGACAGGATAGTGCAGTACTATGGGTGCTTGCGGGACCCTAAGGAGAAGAAACTGTCTATCTTTGTTGAATACATGCCAGGGGTAAGTGCAGTTCCTGCTAAAGATTGTCCTGAGCAACAGAGAACGTGTTTAGACTGCCCTGGAGTCTGGTGAAATTTGGATCTGGAGTTAAACTGTTCAGCTGAGCTGCTCTATATCTGATGAGCCAGACCAAAACAGTGGATGCATCCCTAAGGCTCGAGAAGACTTAGGTTGTGAGTCAGATGTCATGGTGAAGGCCCTCAATGTGCACCGAGTGAAATCAAAAGCCACCAAACGCCTTGAAGGCAGGTTTTCGGTTTGAATCCTGGAGCAGGGTGTGTTCACAGTCTGGAATCTGAACTCAGTGATTGTGGGACATGATCCAGATTTGGCTCCAAACACTGTGGCCTGAGCCCATCCTTAAGTATTTATTGCAAATCCCTGCAGGAAAAGCTAATAGTACAACTGTCCACCCACAGCTGTCACCAATTATTTGTGGCTTTCAGCACGTGTGTATTAAAAACAGTGTTACTCACTTGTAAGTTTTCTCCTGTTCGGGACAAAACTTTCTGTTGATAGCATTATCCTCTTGGGCAGGAGTGGCTTCAGTCTGTGGCTTTGCTGATAGAGGATGAAATAGCCCTAGGGAAGAAGAAGAATCAGAAAGCGTTGGGAGAGTCTAAGCAGGGGCTGGAGAATGTATGCAGATTAGTTGAATATCTCTTTCTGTTTGTGAGCATGTGAATTACATCAGTCTTATAGACAAAGTCTTCGGTTGGTATAAATGCTATTTATATTGTCAGAGGATCTGTTCTCCAAAGTCCCTCCTGTCTAGCTGGATTCATTCCGCAGAGTGTGGAAGATAAACCCTTGTTTATACAAAGATTTGTAAGGTCAGAGGGACTGTTAGGTCATCCGGTCACAAATAATTTCAGTTATTAGTAAACATGCTAGAAGCTGTCTTAACACATCTTGCATGTGAGCAATCAGGTGGACTTCCACATGTTTGAGTCCCTTCCAAGCCCTGTCCTTCCTCTCTCCCTGTGGGCAGGCATCTCGCTGGCAGGCCTTACCACCAGGCGGGGACCCAGAGGAATAAACCCCGTGAGTTTCATCAGGCCCCTTGCCGCTTACTCTGCAGCGTGCCGATGTTTGTTAGCAGCCAGGAAACCAACATTTGGTGCGGGGGCAGTGTCCAGCAGGGCTGGAAGTCGAATGTTTGTTTTTTTACACGATAAACCAGAGCTCTGACCAAATACAGATTGACTTCCGTGCTGCAACAACAGCCCATTTCACAAAAGCAGCTCGGGGCTTTGGTTCCCAAGGCCAGCGAAGCGAATGCGTTCCCGAACCTTGCAGGGCAGCGGCTCTGCAGGGCTGGGTCCTGCAAAGCTTCTGATTTCGCACAGCCAGCTTGGCAGAGTCTTCCCAGGGCCAAGCCCGGGTGCACCGTTCGCCTGGCATTCTTATGATTGCCCCATTAAGTAGCTGAGACTGTCTTTTCTGTCCTGCCCTATTTTTTAAAAATTTGTGCTTGGAAAACGGAACGGTCTATCTGACCACAGGCCCTGAAGACCCTGTTTCCCAGTCTTGTTTGATGTGCCCCTGTCAGGGTGAGGGAGGCCAGGCTAAGGAAGCTTAGCTCGGTGGTGGGCGAAGGAACATACCCTACATACGAGTTGATACCAGGGGGCAATTTCAGAGCATCTTGGGTTACTTCAGCAGCCCTGTGAAAGGGAAAGAAGAGATCCATCCACAGGATCCACCACCAGCCTCAGAAGGCCAAAGCAGTAGCCGGGCAGAGCAACAACTGGGGTGGGTGGAAAAGCTGACACGGTTTGAGTGACTGACTTGCAGCAGAGGAGCCCACTGTTCCAAGAGCAGAAGGACTGTGGCAATCTGGGATCAACCCCAGAGCTGCAGGACAGGCAGAAACGGGATGAGTTTCCCCTTCTGCTGCTTTCCAGGTAACCTGAATGCTGGAGGTAGAGCTGGGTGCCACCTCTCTGACTGAACCCCTGATCCACCCCTGGTTCATCCCGGTTAAAACCCAGCTCTGGCATAGTGAGGGACATCTGTTTCCAAGTGGACCGAAAACAGAGCTAAAAGCAGGGGGTCACCCTCTTGCAAATGCTAGATGTCTGCACCCCTGCTTCCTTTCCTCTTTGGTCAGTGAAATCAAACCAGTAGGAGCCTGCGTGCCTGGGGCAGAAATTCAAGTACTTGCACATTGTTTACCCGGGGTGGTCTTGCTGAAGCAGTCCCATGTGGTCCTGCCCCTGGTGAGTCCGCCTGCCTCATGGCAGCAGGTGCTCCGTGCTGTGAGAAGCTGGGGGGGGGAGGCTTCACAGAAGACTGACTCATCAGCTTGGCCCTGAAGATCTGGTCGATTTGGTCCCCTCGCTGGAGTTGTAACTCCTCCTCAGTGTGGTCCTCCTCCATGAGCTATTGGTGACAGCCAGCCACTAGAGGGGGAAGAAGATCTGTAGTGCTGGCAGGGACTGTACCCTTTTCTCCACTGGGATTTGGGATGCTGAGAACAAGTCTTTGCTCCATCCAGCACTTAGTGAATTTTTGTCTTGCTGTTTCTGCGGCAGAGTGTGGGTTTTTTTGAGCTGGTCACAGTAACTTTTTAAATTTTCCTGACATGATGGTTCTGCTGGCCCTTACAGTTGGTGTGTGTTGTTTCTTTGCAACAGGGCTCAATAAAGGACCAGCTAAAAGCTTACGGTGCTCTGACCGAGAACGTCACACGGAAATACACCAGGCAGATCCTGCAAGGAGTCTTCTACTTGCACAGCAATATGATTGTCCACAGGGATATTAAAGGTGAGTAGATAATACAGACAGGCTTCTTGCTTGGAGTTTTTCAACCCAGCCTCGCAGTGCGCCAATATAAATTCTTGTGCAAAACACAGTGCTGGGATCTGGTCAAGTAATTTTGCCCCCAGCATTCACCAATTCGAACTGTGAGAATCTTAAACAAGCAGCTGAAACCAAAACGTTGTGCTGTCTTCCTGCTTGGGAAGCCCAGATATGAGGTGTTCTTAAGAGGGGTTATTGCTAACTGCCCTTACACATCTGAAAACCTGGTGTAACGTACCTGAGTTGGGAGGCCCTGGCAGTCAGAGAGATCTGGGGCTCTCTTCGCCTCTCTGCGGGTGGGGAGGAGGATCTGTCATCTCCCATTCACCGCTTGCTTTTGGGAAACCTGCGGAGTGAGGAGATGCTGGTGGGAGTCAAGCCTCTCGGAGCACAGCTGCCTTAGGAGAGAGGGATTGTACGTGATGCTGAGTCTGGCCCCAGCAAGGCCCTTTGGGCTCCCTTGTGTCCAGCTCTTTGCCTGTGCTGTTCCTGCTCTCCTCGCTGTAGCCACTTCAGTTCAGGTTGCTGCTTCATCTCTTGTGTTTGTGGTTTTTGTTCCTTTTTTTTTTTTTTTTTTTTTTGCTTTTCACCCCAGGTGCCAATATTTTGAGAGATTCTGCTGGAAATGTGAAACTTGGAGATTTTGGGGCCAGCAAACGGATCCAGACCATCTGCATGTCTGGGACTGGGATTAAATCTGTCACGGGAACGCCATACTGGATGAGCCCAGAGGTGATCAGTGGAGAGGGCTACGGAAGGAAAGCTGATGTGTGGTAAGGAATGTAGTAGAAACCTCACCATTTCTGCTTAAATCAAACAGTCCCTTTGGGAAGTTGTCATGGGAGCAACAGGTATAGCTAGTAGTTGGAAGACAGAGGAGTGTAAAGGATGGAAATAGAAACTGAATGTTAGGATCGATTACGCAGATATCAAGGGAGCGTGTTGTAGCTGAAGGTCCTAAAACAGGAGCCCTCAGAATCACAACTTGCTTTTGGAAGCTTTTATCACATGTGAGGGTCATGCACAGCTCGACCCCGTAGCTGCTTTTTAATTCTGGAAAGCAGGTTGGTAACAAAGGTTGCTAAAAGAGGTGTTGAGTTTTGGTGGCTGCTTTTAGGTTAACTAAACCCAGCTCAGAGGCTCTGGGGGATCTTGTGCAGCCTGTCAAAATCTGCTGCTGGATGTTTGCACGTGGCTCAGGCACAAAAACAACCAAAACCACTGGCTGGTTGTGAACATTTTGATCTGTGGAGGGTGTCAGCTAGAGCCTGAAAGAGTTGGGATAACACTACTAATCCTCCCAGTAAATGAGGAGGAAGCACTGTCATTGCAGTGTGTTTTGTTGGGTGCCCAAGCAAGTAGGGTCCACAAAAACTGGGTCCTCCAACAGAGTCCTGCTTGCGGGGGAAACCTAGGGGGTCCTAGGCAGGCAGGCAGGTACCCTGCACCACCTGCTCCAGCCGCTGACAGGGAAGCATTGTTCAATTTTTTGGGGAGCCACCGTGAATGGAGGTGGCAGAGAAGGGTCCCTGCTGAGACAAGGACTCCTCAGCAAGGACAGGGAAACCTTTCAGGCTCTTTGCCTCTCATCTGATGTCTTACTTGTCAGATGCCTGTCAGAGATGGAGGCACACATATCTCGTTCTGGCTCAGCTTCCCGGGGAACTACGTGGCATTGCTGAAACTGTTGTGTCTAAACTCATGCCTGAGTCTCCCTTCAGGGGATGCTCTGCTAAGGTGTCTCGTATGCTTTTATGAAACTTAATACCTGCCAGTTAACATAGGCAGAAAAGCCGCTGGCTTTAGGGCAAGGCTTTCAAGTTTGCTTCTGCTAGTGGGAGTGGAGAGCTCAGTGCCAAGGACCTGTGTGAACAGCGAGGTTTGCTCCGTTGAGGCAGGTGCGATCCTAGAGCCGATTAGACTTTAGAAGCGCAGCCCCCACCCCAGTCCCTAACCTGCTGTCTCACCCCTGCGTGCTTGGTGTGGTTTCAGGAGCGTGGCCTGCACCGTGGTGGAGATGTTAACGGAGAAGCCGCCGTGGGCAGAGTTCGAAGCCATGGCGGCTATTTTTAAAATCGCCACCCAGCCGACCAACCCCCAGCTCCCCGACGGCGTCTCGAACTCCTGCCGCAACTTCCTCAAGCAGATCTTCGTGGAGGAGAAGCGGAGGCCGACGGCCGAGGACCTACTGAGACATCCCTTCGTCAACTGCGGGCTCTGAGCCCCTGGCAGCGGGGATGGGGAAGCGCCGGTGGGAGGGGGGTGGCCGCCAGACCCGGGGCCTTCAGACCTCCACCCTGGGCTGTCCTGGCAGTGGCCCCCGCAGGTCCCTTGCTCATTGCTGGCTCGGCACCCGCCGCGTTGTTGGATTTCCAAGCTGCGCTTGGGACTGTTGGTGCCAGGAATTCAGAGCGAGGGATTTCCTGGACTGTGCGGGTGCTGGCCTCAGACCAAGTAGCCTCCTTGCCGCCAGCGATACCGGGGTCACCCCCCCTTGCTGTGTTACTTATCTCTTGGGGAAAGTGCGGGAAATGGGATCTGTCTTCCCCCCCAGCACGACAGTGATGCTGGCAGCATCCCCGGGACTGGCAGAGGAATAAGATGCTCAGTGGCGATCACCACCTTTCGCAGTGGAACAGACAAGGGGCTTCAGCCAAGCCGGAGGAGATGATCCTCAGACTGCAGAGTCGGGGGGACCCGGGTGTCCCCGTTCATAAGGGGACCAAACCCTCCTGGAGGTCGTGGGAGCAGCCAGCGTCTCCAGCAGGGCGGCATTTAATACTGTTCTGTGCCTTAAGCGGTTACAATCAAGGAGTGATGCTCGACTCAGCACAAAGCACCGTCGGGCGCGATGATGCGGCAGCCGTGTTGACTTTGCCTTTGTGCGCGTGCGTGTGTGTGTGTGTGTGTGCACGCATGTGTGTGCAAGTCTTGGAAAAAGGGGTCTTCTCGGGGTGCAGGAGGTCTCTGTGGGGTGCACCCACGGACGGATGCCTGAGACCTCTGCCATGGGCTGTGCAGAGGGATGTGTAAATGCTGTCGATGGCTGCGGTGGGCAGGGCTGAGCACCAGCCAGTTCGTGCTGGGAGCCATCAGGGTTCGGGTGGGAGCTGGAGGGGACCTTGGCGAGGATGGCTTTCTGCTCACAGCCATAGCCCTGCTAACCTGTCCCTGATGCTGCGCTGGGGCTGGCTGGAGGGATGCTAATGCATGTTGGAAGTGGAGCTGCAGGAGGAGCCCGGTGGGTCTCTGTAAAACCCAAGAGGGTGCCTAAAATGAGGCAGAGAGGACCAGTGCCTGTGGATCTGGGCTGCTGAGGGCTGGGTGCCTTCTCCATGCCTCGTGGGACTAGCCCAGGGTGCAGGGAAGGGGGACGTCACCTCTGTGGTGGTGCCTGAGGGAGCAGCTGCAGACCCGTGAAGCCTCAGACCAGGAGAGCAGAGCTGTGTCAGCCGAGGGCAGCTGGAAGCAGGTTTCTTTCTGTGGTATATTTGAGTTTGTAGGAGGAAGCAGGCCAGCTGAAAGCAGAGTTGGGCTACAGCCTCTTTGAACAGCAGCACTACCCTGCTGGAAAGCACTACCTCCTGGGCAGGGAGCGCGTACAGAGTCCCTGGAGGCTAATTAATCAGATCTTGGTTATTTTGGACAAATTAATTGTACCATCTCACCTCCCCCTTCCTTACTTTTTTTATGGGCTCAGCAAAGGGTTAAATAAGCAGTAGCTGGGAGGTTGCCATCCTTGGGCCGGTGTGTCACACACACGTTTATTTTAATATTCTTTTTAATTGAAAAGGAAAAGTGTTGCTTGGACCAAAGGGGAAATTCAGAAATCAGTTGTTCCTGTCACTTTGCACATCCTTGAATAATTCTGCGTGGGAGAGATCTAGACTGCACCGCTGGTGTGCTGCTGGGAGTGTTTCTTTGTCCACAGCTCTAAAAAGAGAAGCAAAAATGAGAGTTATTTCAGTTAAAACAAGCCAACAAATAAACCAAACCAAACAAACCACTGGTAGTGTCAGGGCATATTCGGATAGCTAGAAGGATTCCCTGTAAATGTGCCTGCAAAGCTGCAGAGGCCAGTTACTCGCCAGGCCGGGCTGCGGTGAAGCCGCGGGCTGCGGTGGAGCAGCGCCCAGGGGTCTGTGCCACTTGACATGGTGGTGGTGGGCAGCCCTCCTCGGGGGGGGGGTGGGGGGGGGTGGGGTTGGAGTCACCTCCTTTCTCCGAGGGGGAATAAACAATTTTATTCTGTGAATAGGACCAAATCCATTAGTCTCTTCAGTAATACGGGATCAATGGAAAAAATAAAAATACAAGAAAAAACAAAAATCAATGTTGACTGGGGAGGGTTTTGTTGGGAAAAGGTGTTTTCACCAAAGCTAAAAAAAAAAAAAAATATGCATTTTTAAGCTGTTTTCTCCTCTTCCATCGAATCTGTTCGGTGTTGATTTTCCCAGCCCTTCAGTGGTGAGTGGGTGTTTTCCTTCTTTCCAAAGCCTTGAGAGCGAAGCGGGGTTCATGGCCACCCCAGGCCCCGAACCCCCCAGCCCGCCGCGGGTGGATGGGGCACGTGTGTGCGTGTGTGTGTGCACGTCGGCGTGTGCGACTCACTCCTCAGGTGCCTTTGCCTTGTTGGGTTTAAAAACCCTTGCAGTGTTCTGATGTACAGAATGGAACTAGGAAAAGAGAATGTAATATTATGCCATGTAAAGTTGGTTCTTGGTTGCTTGGGTTTGTTTGGGTTTTTATTTGATTTTTGCCTGTAGTGGGCCGGGTGGCTCGTCCACGCAGGCGTCCCTGGGAGAGATGACTCTGGGGGGGAGGTGGAGCAGCCACGCACACCCCATAGTCCCTTCCCAGCCGGGGGGCGAGGAGGGGACCGGGGGGGCCGGTGAGGATGGACCTGGTGGTTCCTGGCACGTCCTCCAAATAGTGACTCTCGGCAGGTCTCAGCCCCTGCAGCTCCACGTGTCCCTTTGTCCTGGCATCCCCCTTGGTTCAAATGCTCCAAACGCACAAGGCATTTTATTTTTTTTTTATTTATTTCATTTTAGTTCCTTTTAATTTATTGATTTTTGAAATTATTTTAATTTTTTTCTTTATTTTTATTGGGTCTTTATTTTTTCCCTTCCCTTCCTTCCCCCTTCCCTCCCTTCCCCCTTCCCTTCCCTTCCCTTCCCCCTTCCCTCCCTTCCCTTCCCCCTTCCCTCCCTTCCCCCTTCCCCCTTCCCTTCCCCCTTCCCTTCCCTTCCCTCCCTCTTTTTCCCCTTTTTTCTGTTATATTTTCTTGACACATGAAATTTAAAATCTAGTTTAAATTTATTTATTTCAGTATGTATTTATTTTTAAGAAGCTTTGTTTTGGTGGGATTTCTCGGTTTCACGCCTTTAACGCCTCCTTGCCCGGAGCGGCCCTGAGGGCGGCGCCATGCAAATGAGGGGGCGTGGCACGCGAGCGAGGCTGTTCGCGGGGGGCGGCGGTGACAAGATGGCGGCGGGGCCGGGCGCGCCGCTGCGGCGGGTGCAGCTGGTGCTGGGGCACCTCGCCCCCTCCCCCCCGGGCCCCGGCACCGGCCTGCGGGCCGCGCCGTGCGGGAGCCGCGCCGGGGCCTCGCCGCGGGCCGCCAGCCCCGACGATGTGGTGGTGGTGCACGGGCGGAGGACCGCCATCGGCCGCGCCAAGCGCGGCGCCTTCAAGGTACGGCCCGGGGGCCCTGCCCGCCCGCGGCACCTCCGCCGGGCCCCGGGGGCGCCCCTGCTCGCCGCCGCTGCGCTCGGGCTGGGTGCGCGGCGCCGCCTGCCCGCAGCCCCCGGCGCTGCCTCGGGACCCCCTGAGGGGCCGCAGCGCCTCACGGCTTCCGCGCCGGGGCTGCGCGGCCCAGGTGCCGCCACCGCCACCCCGAACGCCGGGCCAGAGCCGCGCGTGTCCCGGCTCCCCTTGAGGCCTGGGGTCTCTGCGCCTGGCACGGCCCGGTGGGGCCTCGTCCTCCTGGGTGGCGACGGCAGCGTCCCGCGTCCGACCGCCGCGATGGCCCCGGAGGATGGGCATTGCTGGGTCAAACCCAGTTCCTGTGCTGGGGGTCACCGCCCTGTCACGAAACAAACGGGGGGGCTCAGCCTGCTGAGGCTTGGCACCGGACTGGCCGCAGGTTGGTCCCGCAGGCCCTGCAAGGCATGCTCGTGTGAAACCGGGAGGGACGGGAGCAGGGTTAGGGCGTTAGTGCTTGAAAGCTCCCTGGGGTAAAAAACGCACGGAGGAATTCCACATTTGTAGGGAAACCACCACCATCCTGGGGCGAGGACTGGAGTAAAGCTGCCCGAGCACGGTACGCCAGCACACTGAGGGCAAACAGGTGACAGGGCAGCTGCTGGTGTTCCTTGGGCAGCGCTAATTGCCTGTGCTTTCAGGATACTACACCCGATGAACTGCTCTCCGCCGTTATGACAGCTGTCCTTCGAGATGTCAGCCTTCGTCCTGAGGCCCTGGGAGACATCTGTGTGGGTGAGCGCGCAGCCTCTGTCCAGACTTGGAAGCTCCTGGCCCGGGTAGCTCTGTGGGACAGGCGGCTCCTGGTGTCCCATGGGGTCCTGCAAGTACCGTGGGGCTGGAAGGGGTTAGTGCGTAGCGTTAGGTTTGTGAAATCAGTGTGTCCTTCACGACTCCTCTGTCCAGTGGTGGGGCTCTCATCCAGGTGCTGGATGCACCAAGCCGTGGGGATGCTAACATCCCTCCGACTGCCACCGCAAACAGCGAGGGGAGTGCAACCGATTGACTGAATCATATCTTTGCATTCAGGAAACGTGCTGCAGCCTGGAGCTGGCGCTTTGATTGCAAGAGTTGCACAGTTTCTAAGGTAAACTCTCAATCAGATCAAGGTTCTTTCTCTCCTTTTTGGTCTTCCGCCACGGCGCAGCACTGGGTCAGAGGATTTGACGAGTCTTATGCGCTCCTAGGAAGTTACAGCAAATCACCCTCTGCCTAGGAATTAGACTCTGATGGAGCAGTTGGAGAATCCTGATGGGAAAGGGACAGGGAGGCAGAAGTGAGGCTGTTCAACCTGTGTTGAGCCTCTGAACAGGAGATCTTGTTCTGTGGGCTCCCAGCTGCACCTGCTGCTTCTCTGTGCTGCGAGGCTGTGCTGCTCTGCTCTGCATGGTCCGAAACCCGTGGAGTTGTCTCTGGTCCTCCTGTTCACTTCCCAGTGCTGGTGGTCGATGGCTCATATTGAGCTGGATCCCAGCTTCCAAATATGCCAGCCAGTGTCTATTGTCAAGTGACATTTGCTTCTGTAAACCGGTGTACAGCTACTGCGTTGGAGGGTGCACACACAGCCTACCAGTAATTACAAATGTTGCGGAGCTTGTCAGTATTCCTGGCCCCGATCAGACCTCGGGAGCTAGGCACACAGGAGGGCCCTGCGTACAGAGGATCTTCTGAAGACAGACCTGTGGGGAAGCAGCACTCGGAGCCGCTTCCAAATCAAGTGTGGAAGTTATCTATGAACTTTGCTTTCTCTTGTTGACCAAGAGGTCAGGAAATGTATAAAGGGATCTGTCTTGAACTTGAGGGTTAAAGTTTAATCAAGTGGCTTAATGCTGTCTTTAGAGCTTTGGTTTATTGCGTGGATTTCATCACTGAATCTTTGCCAACACTGTCTTATTTTCTAGTGGTATTCCAGAGACGGTGCCATGCTCCAGCGTGAACCGGCAATGCTCCTCCGGGCTACAGGCCATTATCAACATAGCTGGTACGTGTTAGGGGCACTTGGATCAGAGTCGATGCCTGCCGCCCCCCATCGCTCATTTCTCCTGTCCTCCACTCTCTCTGAGCAGTAAAAGTAGAGGCAATGTCTTCTTTTGCTGGGAATTTTCAGCGTGTTGCTAGTTGAATACTTTTATATCCTTCAGTGGCCAAGTTTACCCACAGAGAAGTAACTTGATTTTCTGAGGATAAGTCCTACCATCACTTTCATATCGGGCAGCTTCTGGAAGGGTCCCTCTGGTCCTCTCTGGTTGCGTGTCAGGTCACAGTTAGTCTTCAGCCCCATTGGCTCCTTGACCTGGTTCACGTTCTAGCAGGCAGGAGGGCGGAGGGAATGGCCCATTTGGCTGCAGTGGGTGCCTCAGGTGTTCGTGAAACCGCAGCCGGAGTGGAAATGCTTTTGCAGCTGCTGATAGTAAGAACATTTATGTACTGCTGTTACAGGTGGCATCCGAAATGGATCGTATGACATTGGCTTGGCCTGTGGGTAAGAAAGTCTTTTTATGGTACTTGCCTAGGCTTCCTGAAGGTAGCACTGTCCTGCTGCAGCAGCTCTTGTGTGAGGTATTAGAACCCCCTTCCAACCAGACCTGTCCCACCCGCGCCCACCCCGCCCCGGCCAAGGAAACAGATGGTGTTCTCATGTGACAAATGGGTGAATAAACTCTAAAATTAGGACCTGAATATAAGTGTGGAACTGCAGATGTAATTTGTGCCGTTCCAGCGGCTGCTGAGTACTTTTGGCAGATTGGGTTATCTTAAAGGGTCTGAGGGAGGGTGCTTGAAAATCCTTTAATTCTCCTGGAAGTTTTGGTCTTGGTGACATGTCTGCTGGGGTTGCAATAAGAGGCTGTGTATGTCTTACAAGCATGCAAAAAGCCTGTCCGCTGTCCCTGTTGTAGCATACTACTTGTGTGCAGAGGTCTGACAACCTGAAACCTGCCATTATTAGCTTTTTAATTAATCTCCAATTAACTGGTGCCTTGGAAATCCAGCAGCTCTCTTGGATAAAGAAATGAATGCCCTACCCGTGCTAATAACTGTCCTACGTACTTACAGCAGATGTTCTTCTGCAGTGGACAGGCATGCTGTTCTTTGCTTCACTCCTAACATCATAAGTGTTTATATTTTAGAGGATTACATAACTGTTAGGTTAGCTTTGGAGAAATGCTAGTGACCACATTCACACTCATTTCAGAAGAATGAATTAAAAAAAAAGAAAAGAAAAAGTATTCCGTAATCCTGAGGCTGAAATACTGGATTTCTCTTTTTCTTTACCGTGGAAACTCTCAGTCTGTCTTGAATTGTTAGTGTACACAGTCATCCAGTAGTCCTTAGGAAGATGTTTATATTTACAACTTTTTAGCACCTGCATGTACCTGGTTGAGCAAGATCTGATGTGGAGAATGCCCTTGCCTTCTTAGGCTGCTGCGAAATGAACAGCTCAGCAAGTCAGACGTGTTCCTCCGATGTAGGCAGAACACTTGGTGTTCACAAGGAATGCTTGTGTTTGAACACATGAGGCTTTTCACTCGTTCACTTTAACACACTTGTTCCCAGAAGCTGCTTGGTGATGTCCACCAAAATGATACGCTTAAAGGTACTGAAAGGCTCAAAGGGTTTGGGATCCAGCCTTTGCCCGCTGGGTATGCAAGCCACTGGGTTTCATTGTGGGAGGTTTTCTGGCCTCTAACCTGCAGGGTCCTTCATGAAGACATAAAATAGCTTTTGTGAGTTGGGTTTATCCCAAGTTGTGCTCTTCCTCTGAGTGGACGCGTGCACTCTGTAGGTGAAGAGATACTGGATGACAACACAAAACGCAGTCGCTGTGGTTTGCTCTTACTTAAAACCTGATTCTATACCTTCTTTCAGGGAGTAGATGCAGCTGCAGTCAAGTAATGCAGTGTCTCATAGTAAAGTTAGTTTAAATGCCTGAGAGTACTGTTGGTGGAAAACAAACTTATTTTCTGCTTGTCTTGCATTTTCCAGGAATAGTTTCTCAGTTATTTACTCTTCATGAGTGTATGTATTTGTGTGGTGCAGAGTAGAATTCAAACCCTCTCCCCATCGTAAGCTTCATGATCTAGGCTAACTTTACAAAAGCTCACTGGTCCTTTGTACCCAGTGATGTCTGGGTATTCCTGCGGTAAATTTGGATGTTTTAAATCTGTTAACTCATTTGTAGGTCAAAATCTGCAGCCTCTGGGATCCATGTCTTAAATTCTTTGTGTTGCGAAATACAAATGGCATAACTCTGTCATGGTTTGCTTAATACTTCTATTAAACTGCCAACCCGTTCTTAAGCTGTAAGTGGCATTTTTATGGCACGTAACAATGGACAAATGTGCCAGAATCATTAGCAATTCCTTCCTGGCTGTGGAAACGCGAGAAGTTAGCTGTTGACGTTGGTGTCCTATGCTAGTGAAGCAAGGACCAATTTAATCTAGCAATCTGTTTTCATTTCGTGGTAATTCTTATATTGATGAGCTGCTGCCTCAGCCAGTTCTTAATTACTAGCTGCATTTCTATAGGATAATAGGAAAGCGTGTTGTCAAGATACTGAGTTTTGATAGTCTTAATGGAGCAATTACCACAAAGTTAGTATGAAAGCACTGGTTGCAAATTCAAATTTTTCCTGTTTAGGGTGGAAACGATGTCCCTCAGAAGTGCAAATAACCCTGGTGATATCAGTTCCAGCATGATGGAAAACAGCAAAGCTCGAGATTGCCTTATTCCTATGGGGTAAGTGTTTCCTCTTCCCCAAGGTTTAAGAGTTTTCTAGATGGCCTGTCTTCTCAGTTACCATATTGTTTCAAATCAATCTGAATGCGGTGACCTTGGATCTGTATGTCAGCATCCTCCTTGGTTGTGGTAGAAGATGAATTATGTGAAATGGGAGAAGATCAGCAACTGATGAAAGATTTCCTTGTCTTCTGTCTTAAGCTCAGCAGCTTAATGAGCAAGGAAAACGGATTTGAACCTTGTTTTGATCCTAGATTTGATTCAGGATTTGCTTCTGCCAGGCAGTTCTAGGTTGAGAAGGCAGCAAATAGCTTTCAGACTAAAGCAAATGCTTGTACTTGTGTTGTGTTAGTAAAAGCCAACTGCAGCTCCATTAGTTGTGTCACTGGATTAATTCTGTGACATTGTTTTCCCCAGAATAACTTCAGAAAATGTGGCAGAGAAATTTGGAGTTTCCCGAAAGAAGCAGGATGCCTTTGCCTTGGCTTCCCAGCAAAAGTAAATGCTTTTTTCTTTTCTCTCTTTTTTTTTTTTTTTGTTGTGTGTTTTTTTTTCCTAACCTTTTGATTAAGGAATAAATAGATAGAAGGCACATTGGTACTTCCCAGGAGTGGTTAAGTGCAGCCTTCATGTTGCCTCCAAACCTTAGTAGTGAGTAAAGAAGCTTGAGATGGTCAGAGCGAAGATCAGTGCATGTCCCGGGTTGTGTGATAAGGAAACACGAGTCCAGAGCTGTATGACTACTCTTGTGCACGTACCATCGAGCTTGTGAGCCCTGAGCAGCGAATGCCCCTGTTTTTCAGCATCCAAAGGATACAACCCCTGTGAGGTTTCTGAAATGAATGTATGGTGCAGGATTTTCGTAGTGGCTTTGGCTCGCTATGATTTGAAACTGAACATGGGAGTGACAGCAGAAGGAACCTGTCCTAAGAGGGAATATTTAAATGTAGCCATTTTCAGAGAACTGCTGAGTTTGAGAAGAGTGGCTTGTCTTCACTGCAGGTGTTTGGCTCTAAGTGAGCCCAGTCCTACCTCTAATAACCTTCCTCTGCAGTTAAATCGCTGCCAAAGTCAACTGACCCCTGGAATCTGTGGAGTTGTACTGGCGGTCCAGTGGCATGTGATCCGTTAAAGTTGCTGCCATCAAAGAGTTAAACTAACTTTCAGAGCTCTGTTTAAGCATCGCCCCGGTCCAATTATTTATCTAATACAGGAAGCCACTGCACAGGCCAGTTAACCTTTAAATTCTGGCCCTGCTTCTCAGGGAACTTGGCATGCCAGCCTTTCTCACTGACATTGAACTGATAACACAAAAGGGTATGTGAACGCGATCCTCGCCTCTCACATGAGGAAAGGGGTGATTTTCTGGCCTCAGTCTCAGGATGTCTGCAGAGTTACTGATCTTCCTTCAGCACTTCACTCAAATGCTCAATTACCTGGAAATATTTTCATTTTATTATTAAAAGTGTGAAGCGATGAGTGGGTAAAACAAGCTTTCACTCTCTAATTCATTATTCCCTGGAAAGGGTGCTCTGCTGCTGGCAGGTAAATCATCTAAACGAGCTCTACAGGGGAGGTTTTTAAAATACCATATTGATATGGAAGATTAAAACTGTGTGCCCTGAGCTAATTCTAATTTAGCTAATTGCATTCTGCCTACTTATATCAGTCTGGTCGTATCGGTTGTTCCCTGCTGCTAATACTGCTGTCTCAGGGACCAGACCCCATCTTTACCACATCTTTAAGTGATAACCTTCTACATAGTCACACTGAACTATGCACCATACATTGCAGTCATTTGGAATTAAAAGGTTATATTTAAATGCCAGAAGATTATACCTGAAGTCTGTGGTCTAAAGCTGAACTTGTCTTTAGTAGGACAAAACAAGGAATGAGTGAAACTTTAGCCATTCCTTATCTTCTTAGAAATTATTAGCATTATGTGGAGGCTTAGCCCACTTGCCCTGTTTAGATTCTCAAAAATAAAAATTGATTTTTGAACATCAGGATTCATTTATTTTCTTACGGTTGTGATGTGATTGTACCACTGGATAAGTACAGCTTCGTGCTGCGGGCTGGTGGTGGTCAGCCAGTCACAAAGGTGTTGATGGGAACAGAATGGGGATCTTGCTCAGAAGTGTGTGATCCTGTGGTCCAGGTTTGGGGAGAATGCCCATAATGTTAGCAATATTTTTCCTGTGATGTGGAGGTAAGAAGTCTGCCTTCCTGTGGTTGGAAGTAATTATTCACCTGTTATCTTGTCTACTACTGGGTAATGATGTACCTGTGTACCAAGTCACACCTTAGTTCATTCTCTTACTAACTGGTTTCCTTGACATTAATTCTCTTGCAGTTTTCCTCCAGAATATTTTAACCTTGCATACTCTTCTTCAACAGAGCAGCAAAAGCTCAGCAGATGGGACTGTTTAAAACTGAGATTGTTCCAGTGAAGACCACTGTTCTTGATAATCAGGGCAAGCAAAAAACAATCACTGTGGACCAAGATGAAGGGATTAGGCCCTCCACGACGCTGGAAGGCTTGGCAAAGCTGAAGCCTGCCTTCAAAGAGGATGGGAGCACTACAGCAGGTCAGCTTTCTTGTTAAATTTGTGTTCTTCCTGTGGTTTTCTTGCCTTGAATGTGCTTAGGCAAAAAAAAAAAAAGGTGTTAATAGATCTCTTCCAACAGGTAATGCCAGCCAGGTGAGCGATGGAGCAGCTGCGGTTCTCCTGGCAAAACGCTCAAAAGCAGCACAGCTGGGACTGCCCGTCCTGGGGGTGCTCAGGTCCTTTGCTGTCGTTGGAGTCCCGCCCGATGTTATGGGCATCGGACCAGCCTATGCAATCCCTGTTGCTGTGGAAAAGGCGGGTGAGAACCACTTGTCATTCATACAGTGTTTGGTACAAGGCAAATCAGACTCTGTGAGCTGAAATTTAAGACTGTATTTATTCAAGCATGTGCAGCTATCAGCTGCAGGAACAGCAAGCTTAAATTCAAAACCTTCAAAGAGATCCTGCCTCAGATTCCTGTAATACTGTTCACTTGCACTCATGTATGAATTGTCGTCTGCTCACCTTTGAGAAGCTCCAGATTCAATCCCTGCACAGTCTCAGCCACAGTTAACATGTGGCAAGTGATTTAGCCTTCATTTAGTGCTGTTTTCTCTTCCTTAATGTGATCAACGTGTGGGGTTTGTGTTTGGTCTTTGGTTGTGGGGGGTTTTTTTTCTTTATAATTTTGGCATCTGATGAGTGGAACAGGCTTGCCTCAGAGTTCTTATCATACTCATTAGGCTGAATAGCTTTTATAGCTGATGATTATTGTTGTGTCCACCTGTGTCGTTGCTATGGTCTCCTGCTCACCTATAGTTTTATTTTTAAGTCCTGAAATACCCTTCAATCTTTAATCCCTCTACAAAGAAATCACATTTAATCTAAGGAAGACTTGGGAAATTTGGTGACACAATACTATGAACTGTGACATTTTGCAGTCTTTAGACGTTGTACATAAACATGAGTACAAGTGTAGATAGCCCATGTGGAGCCAAGGTCCCCCTCTTTTTGTCATGAGTGGAGTAGAACTAGAATTCAAAAAGGGGAGGCTGTGAGTGCATTACTCTCTTTGTTTTTTGGTGTTTTTTTTTAACTTTAATTTACAAGTAAATTACTTTACTTGATGGAGTCATAAGGCAAAAATATCTCCTTTTAAATCCTGACTTTTCTGAACCATAGGTCTGACTCTGAATGACATTGATATATATGAAATCAATGAAGCCTTTGCAAGCCAGGTGAGTGAGCGTCCTGTTTGAGCTGTACAATTCTTGGTCACTGAGTATATTTCAGCTTGGTCTCCCAATTAAGATTTGAACTTGTTCCACATATTACATCTTCAGCCCAATGTTAGTGGCACGCACAGATTATTTTCCCTTTTTTTCAAGTAAAAATAAGCAGGGCATTGCTTACACAGCTTAATATTTTAAAAACCCCAAACAAACAAACAAAAAATCCCAAAACACAGAAAAGTATGTCCAGTGGATAAGAATATAATCTTCACTATCAGAGCCTCATACCAACTTGCAAGCTCTGTTTCACAAGGGCTGTAATTTGTTCCTGGGTGGTGTCAGTGTGCATGTGTTGGCACTCGCTAATTTGGAAGTCCTTGGTAGAAACTTTGCTGCCGTGTCTTCCACAGATCCGTGACATGCCTGTCAGAAAGCACGAGGGCTCGGTTTGAGATGAAGCAGATAGGCTTAGCTCACTTCTGTGTGCTTTCGACTTGTAATTCGTTCTACTCCTTTCCACTGGGAAAGATGGTCTAGCCAGAGTCAGGCCTCTAAGTACTAACTGTAATGCTTTAAGAGCAGCTGACACGATGTGGAGTTTGTGTAATAACAAACATAGTTTGAGCTAAATTAATTTTAAACACAAATATTTTGAAGACCCTAGAGCTGCCAAGGATAGTTTGTGGTCTGTCTTTATGTATGGATGAGACCACCAGTCTTCTCTGCAGTGCTCTCAGCTCTCTATTGCAGCAGCGCTGGGAACTACTGAAGGCGTAAGCATCTTGATGAAACCATTCTGTCTTGTCTTTCTAGGCCGTGTACTGTGTTGAAAAGCTGGGCATTCCCATGGAGAAGGTCAACCCCCTGGGCGGAGCGATAGCACTGGGGCACCCACTGGGCTGTACTGGTGCTCGTCAAGTTGTCACTTTGCTCAATGAATTGAAGCGCAGAGGGAAAAGGTGAGCGCAGAGGGAAAAGGTGAGCGCTGAGGAACAGTATTAGCCCGAGTGTGTAAGTACTGTGGGCTCAGAAGTAAGCCAGCGGTTTGGGTGTGCCTTCTCCGTGCCTTTGATAGCTTTGACCATGAATTCCTGACGGCTCTCTGCAGGGGCAGGGCTGTCTGCTGTCGTGCTGCCCACCAAGGCAGTCTCTCCTGGTCCTTGGCAGCAAGTCAGCGGTCAGAGCCGGAGGGCTGGCGGCTCTGTGAGGCTGGGCTGCATCAGGCTTCATGGCAGTCTGGTGCCAGCCCTCTGCCTAGGCTGCGGGCTTTTCCCGACGTGTGGAAGAAACCCAGTAGCTGCTGCTGGCTGGCTGTGCCACTGCTCCCTCTGGGCTGGCACATACAGTGTCACTGGACTGCACCTTAGGATGCACCAGGCCTGGAGGGGAGGGTGATGGTGATGGCGATGGCAAGCTGTTAATTGCCAGGCAAACTGGGCAGTAACAGTAAACCACCTCAGACTGAAGTGGAAGAACTTGCTCTGAAATTAAGCTTTCCACTCTGTTTTTCCAGAAATCCAACTGCACGTCATCTGACTACCCACATTTACCTTGAACTTTTACATAGCAAAGCTACGTGAAGGGCAGTGGTAGGAGGCAGGAAAGGAAGAGTTTCTTCCTCAACCCACCTGAAACAAAGAGTTGGCCTAGATCAACCTTGCTGCTAGGATGTGTGAGGCAGGTGGGTAAGGAACTTGCTTCTGGGACACTACTCCTGTGCAGAAAGGAGGCAGAGAAATGGGTGTCGCTTCGCAGAGCATGTGGACACACTGCAGGAACTCTAGAGCACTGAGACCCCTTAGGTTAGGATCTCTTGGTGACACAGGAGAGCAGTGGGTAGCTCAAATTTATGGTTTTTTTTTTTAATCCCCCAAGATGATCTAAACTGATCTGTCTTTTTACTAATTCCATGTGTTCTTTCCTTTCAGAGCATACGGTGTTGTATCGATGTGCATTGGAACGGGCATGGGTGCTGCAGCAGTATTTGAGTACCCAGGGAACTAAACTCCAGCGTGCTGACAAAACAACGCAGCAGCTAATTCTCTGCCTTCTCTAATAATAGCAAATGATTTGCACTTTGAAGTCAAGTGGATTCAGGGATTTGTTACCACATCTACAAATTTTAGGCACAAATTGTAGAGTAAATTGTACAGAGCTACTAAGCAGGTGGGAGAATACAAAACTGGCAAATGGCATGCTGACGTGAGAAATCAGCTGAAATTCAACTGCAGGCCCTTGTGTGGTGATGGCGAATGAGTATTTCTAATTTAATCCATCTCTCTATTCTGTGACTATTATTAGGGAGCAGTTGTTCATGGTACTTTTGTATGACAAACTGGCTAAAAGGGTTGCTCAAAAGAAGAATGAGTGCACATCTTTTCCAGGGTTTTCTTAAAAGATTTCGCCATCTTGCAAGAAGCTTGTTTTGAAAGCAGTGCAAGACTTCACATCATTTCCTTTACAACTGTGTCTGTCCTTTGCAAGTCATAAATTGGCTGTGTCTTAGATTGTCCCTGTGCTGGGAATGCGCTGGAGCTTCCTACTTTTAACAAGCTGCTCTGAAGCCTCCAGTGGGGGAAAGTGGAAGGACTAGAATGTAATTTACACAGGAGGTGCCTGCTAGAGGGCAGGAATTTGAAAGTGGCCGTTCCATCTTTTATAACATACTTCTAATTATCAGCTTGTATGATGTTAACTTAGAGACAAGCTTATGCTTAATAATACTTGGCTACCATAAAACAGATTTCAGCCTTACTTTTACTGCAAGTACTACCTGAACTACACATACTACTACATCTCAGTACTTCAGTGCTAACACAAATGTGTATTTAATCTTGAAAAGTTCTCCCTTACCTGTTCTCTCTGTTAGGAGCAGAAAGATCACTGAAACTCAGAGCTAATGGTTTGTAAAATAAATGTACACATAGTCTCTGACATGTTAGAAAAGTTTAAATTTGTAAAAGAAATTCTTGTCCTGGCTCTTGCTTTTGCACTTAATAGAATTGGGTTCTTGTGGTGTATTTGTTTTGTTTTTATGATGATTGTTAGTTGGTCATGATTAGTTAGAGCTATTTGATACTCTCACATTGCTGTGCTGTAGCCTGTCTCACTCACCCAGCGATCATACATGCTGTTGTTTTAGAGAAAAGAGATTAAATTATTTAGAGGGACTAAAGAGGTATTAGCATCCTCAAGGGTCTTTTTTTTTTTTTTCACACTGAGGTTCCTGTGTGTAAAATGAGTTCTCAGTGCTAGCACAAGTTTAAGCTAAAGTTAGGGAGAAGGTGGCTATCATGCATCTTTTGTTCCCCTCCAGCATGGATTGCAGCCCCCTCCTCCCCACACACACTGCCTTTAACAAAAACCTTTTATATTATGGGAGTGGCTCAGAAGTGGGAATTTCAGTGACCTTTAGCTAAAGTAATAATAAAAACATTTAAAGAGAAGTGTGAGTAAATGGGAACCATGTGGGGGGAAAAGAATTAAAAGGAAGAAGGGTTCCTCCCTCTGTAGCTAAAGGGGATGTTCTCAATACCCAAACACGATGAAACATGCAGGTTGGTCATTTTCCAAGGAGTCCAGGGAAAGTTGGCTCTTCCCCTTTTCATGTAAGGCATCGAGAAAACAGCCTGGGGAGTGCTGGCCTGTTCACTAATTCTTGCTTTTATTATGTGTCATTGTCCATTTTAATGTCAAACAAATAAACAAGGCAAAACAAAAGCCACTTTTTAAAGGTACCAGCAGGCTTAACTGTAATTTGAGGCACACCGAGTTGCAGAAGGTTTTGGCCACAGTGTTACTGTAGCTGCTTTGCAATTTTAAACCAGTTCTTTGCAGAGCCTTGATTTGTGGGTAATGGTAAGCTTACCACAGCAATAAAAGTAATAGCACAGAATGAGATTATGACTTCTCTTTGAAGTAGCATAAGCTTTTTTTCCCCTCATAACTTAAAATTCTATTCTGCTAAAATTTCAGTCCATATTAAAACACTGAAGTAGACAAAAATACAGGCTTAACTGATGGCACATGTGCATCCAACCCATTACCTTGACATTTGTCCCACGTTTTCTTGCTTAAATTAAATCCAGGTCTTCATACTTTCCATCATACGTTCCCCGTCCCCTGACCTGTAACCTGCAAGGCTTCTCTCCCAGCACTCCAGTAATGGTCACGATAGTTTCATATTCAATGTTGCTCCTAAAACACAGAGCAAAAACGATAGTTCAGTTACAGCTAGATGCAACTCTGTGTTTAAGGATGAGATTAGTGATATTGCAGAGGAGAAAGGGGAGAATGTTGCCCTAAGACATAAACTGTGCCTAGTCACAAGCACTGGTCTCTCAACGTTGAATGTTGAGTCTGCGGGTGGCAACCTGGCTTCATGGGGTCATCTCCCATGGCTACACCTTGGGTGCTTGAAAAGAATGGTCCAGCCTGTACCTGAAGTAAAGACCCTGGATTGCTAACTTCATGATTGAAAGAACAGCTTGAGTATCTTCCTACTTGTGAAATTATATTGTAGTTAAATAAATAAAATTAAACTCTGCTGGGGGCCAGTGGTTGGGAGCAAATTCCTGCACTGCCTCGACGTGAAAACGCGTCCCTGTGACAGAGTTTGCAATGGGAATGTTTCTGTCAGCTCCCTTAGGACAAGGGGCAGTCAGTGGAGTCCAGGTTGTAAGCGAACATCAAAAAGCTTACAGCAAGTGTAGTTTTGCGCTACGTGGAAGTCTTACAGCATGATTTGCCTGAGGCTAATGCTACCCAGCGCTCCTGAGGCTGTTATCTGAAGGACTTCTCTGCATCTGAGAGACAGCTGTTGTAACGGCCTGAGGCAAGAGTCTGTTCTGCCAGACAACTTTTGTTTTTCCTTTCTCGTAAAATATTCCCCTGCAGGAAGACCACTGATTTAGGGAGGTGAATTATTAAATGAAAATTACCTCACACCTTGCATATAATTATTTACTAATGCCATGCTGGTCCTGAGCTCTGCTGTGGTGGGAGTTCGTCTGGAACTGAACAGATGAGCTGGCTGCTATGCAGCAACATCTTTGCTTTCTGGTACTTCCAGGCACTTTGCGGCACGCTGATTAGCATGTATGTTGTCAGACAAAAAGAAGTGCTTTAGGCATATTCAGAAGCGCTCCAGAAAAATGTAGGCAGTCAGGAGCCTGGGGAGGTCTCTGGTCCTTGATGCTGCCCAGAGTGGGGACAGCTTTGAGCAGCTGCTCCAGGCTTTGTCCCCCTGAGGTGTCAGTAGCTCCAGGGATGGACATCTCACAGTGTGCTCCAGGGAGAGCAAAGTTACAGCAGTAACTCACGTCACCTCTAGTTTGCTTCTTGAAACTTCCCTATCAGCGCCATTCAGAGTTCACTGAAATCACCAGGATAGACTTGTCAGTCTTAAACTTTCTGCCACCATGTGATAACTTCCAAGAAAATGATTTGTAATGAAAGCTGAATTTTCTTACAGGAGTTGCATCTTCCTAATTAGAGCAAAGAAGGGCTTTGGGTCATCATAGAATGGCTTGGGTTGGAAGGGACCTTAAAGACCATCTAGTTCCCACCCCCATGCCATGAGCAGGGCACTTTCCACCAGCCCAGGCTGCTCCCAGCCCCGTCCAGCCTGGCCTTGGGCACTGCCAGGGCTGGGGCACCCACAGCTGCTCTGGGCAGCCCATGCCAATGTCTCACCACCCTCACAGTAAAGAATTTCTTCTTAATACCTAATCTAAATCTCCCCTCTTTCAGTTTAAAGCCATTCCCCCCTTGTCCTGTTGCTACAGGCCCTTGTAAAAAGCCCCTCTCCAGCTTTCCTGTCGGACCCTTTAGGTACTGGGAGGCTGCAATAAGATCTTCCTGAGCCTTTTCTTCTCCAGGCTGAACAGCCCCAGCTCTCCCAGCCTGTCTGCACAGCAGAGGGGCTCCAGCCCGCTGATCACCTTCGTGGCCTCCTCTGGACCCACTCCAACAGGTTCATGTCCTTCTTTCTTATTGCTGGGGGCTCCAGAGCTGGACGCAGCTACTCCAGGTGGGGTCTCACCAGAGCAGTGGGGGAGAACCACCTCCCTTGACCTGCTGGTCATGCTTCGTGTGATGCAGCCCAGGATGCGGTTGGCTTTCTGGGCTGCAAGTGCGATTGCTGGGTCATACCCTGGTTTTCATGCACCAGCACCCTCAAGTCCTCCTCAGGGCTACTGTGAATCCCTTCTCCACCCAGCCCTGGTATGGGGTGCAGGACCTTGCACTTGGCCTTGTGGAACTTCACCAGGTTCACTCAGGCTCACCTCTCAAGCCTGTCAAGGTCCCTCTGGACGGCATCCCTTCTCTTCCATGTGTCACCCACACCACAGCTTGGATCCGTCTGCTTACCTCTGCCATTCATAACTAATCCCTAGCCTTACAAAGGTTATGGTAAGGTGTCCAAAAACATAATTAAGAGCAAAATTATGTTTATAGGACAAAGTAAGTAATTTTCATCTGTTCTTTGCTGTTATTTGCCTGCAGGTCCTGTTATCTTTGTTGTGAAGAAAACCATTGGACTGGAGGCCACAAAAATACATTGATTTTTTTCTTTCTCATCAAAACATCAACAGGACTGTAACACTAAACCGCACCAGGCTAAGCAAGGATAAAGCAACTTGTATCACCACTGCATTAGAACATTTCTCTCTTTTTGCTTCCTCAGGAGGTAGGCTGAATGCATGTAGAGAACTAAAGGACTTTAAAAAGCTTCTTTTAGAGAGAAGGCACATAAACTATATAATGAAGGATCCCCGAGACTGACTGCAAAAGACACTGCACTTTCCTGCAGGACAAACGGATGCTTTAGTGGAATTCTGAACTACTCCAGACACTTTTCTCCCTCTGTCTAAACAAAGTGCTGAATGCATAAAGAGGTCACTGTTGTATCAGTTTCTGCACTGAATTACAGGCCTGTGATTTATCCTCCGTTGAAGACACTGCCCTAAAGATAGGGAATTTATCCAGCACTATATAGTCAGTGCATTGTGCCACCTGTTGGAACAGCATGATTTCAAGTGGGTAAATCTAAAGTCTGAAATTCTGGGTGCCAAATCCAAAATAAATCCCATCTATGGGAACAGTGTAGGGAACATTGTTATACGGGAAAAGTACCAGCTGGAAGGCCAGGACTGGGAAGTGTTAGAAGCAAAATGAGCAGCCTGATAACACAAGAACAGAGCAGGACTGCTCTTTGCTTTCAGTGACTACTCACACCGTAAGTCTGGGCTTGACAGGGAATAACAGTGAGATTTCAGTCCTGTTAACTGTACCTTGCAGTAAAGCTGATCTGCAGAATCTCTTTGGTGGGTGGGCCCCCTTCACATGCCTCCAAAATGCCATTAGTAGGGGAGACAGAAAATACTTGCAGGTCATTATTCCTTTCCTGTTCATCTGCAGGGAAAGAGGCAAATATCAAACAAAGCAACACGAGACCCTTTGTATAAGTTTGTGCAGCATATAGCACTCAAAACAACGCACCTCCTTGCTAGCCAGCTAATAAATTATCTTGCACTGTCAGAGGCTTTCTATGCATGTGGCCAGTTTCTGTTCTCATCCTCTAATCAAGGGGAGTGATTGGTGGCCTCACAGTCAAAATAATAAGGCCCTGATCTTCTTCCCTTTGAAGCCCATCTGTTGTCAGAAGCATCAAGTACAAGCTCAAACCAAACTCACAGGCTACTTCTTGTTGCCTCTTCGGATTCCATTACAAATGAGCAAAGCATATTCACTACTTGTGAGAGTTGCGATTCAATTTTTTAGTTAAATCTGGAATAACTGCTGAAATCAGCAGAGATACACTGATGTCAAAAAAAAAAAAAAAAAAAGCCCACATAAGTGAAAACACAAGCAGACCCAATATGCTTGCAGCCAACATCATCACATCATATATTTGCTATATATCGAGTGAGTGCATGCAGTCTTACTAAATAAAAACACTGAATAGGAAACTACATAGCACGGAAATTGAATTGCAAAACCAGAATACCCAGCAAAGCAGTCCAGTAACTTCTACAGCCACTCCTGTTACACAAGAAGACATGTTCAGTCTTGGTCTGTTCAACAAAGCAGGTCTTGAAATCAACCATGTTGCAAGAGAGCTCCAGAACTGGAACAGTGAGGTATGCAGTCACTGGCACCAGCTGCAAAACAGAGGAAAGGGAATGGACTAAAAAACCCCACCTTATTTTTGTAGAGCTTTAATAATATCTGCTACAGCTGGATCATTCTTAACCTCAAGCACTGAATCAAGAGTAGTTTGTGTTCTTTTGTAATAGAGTCAATTCCCCCATTCTACAGCTTTGAGTGAATTAAGTTGTTGCTTGTTTTTTGGGGTAGGTTTTCAAAACAGACACTGGTCTTAATGAAGTAACACAGAGTGAACATTCTCATTTGTTATTAGAGTTTTCTGTGGAGATGCAGACATTACAGCATCTCGTTGTCCCTTAGGACTGTATATGGCCTGCTGTGAGTCATTCAGTTTGTGCAGATTGGCCAAGATTTTTATTAAATTGACTGTAACTTAGATAGGGTGCTCAGATCTTACACTGATCAGTCCTCAGAACTACCTGGTATGAAAAAAATACAATGCCTGCAGTGTACTGGAACGGCTGAAGACTTTGAGGGAGTTTATATCTTTCCATCTGGAAGAGATCGGTCTGTAAATGTGTGTGGGCTGTGACCACACCACACGAGTTAGACAGATTCAGGAGACTTTCAAGAAGCACTCTGGTACTGCAGGAGGCAAAGCTTGGTGACTCAGTCACTGGCATTTTTGCTGAGACAGTCCTGACCCCACGTCTCAGAAGGATGTGGAGAGTCGTACTGTGATCGGGTGTTGAGTTGTATCACCCAGGCCCTCATGCTGCACAAAGAGCTCGGGTACAAGCACCAGGGTGCTGACCCAAAACTGCTCTGTCCATTTGAGAGTCACCTGGAGTCTCAATGGAGAGCTATTTCCTTCTGCAAATCTGTGGCTGTTCACTTGCTGGATGGCACAATTCACTCTAGAGGTGGCTGTATCTCAAAGGCACATTCATTCCAAGTCCAAGATGCTGACGAAGCACAGCCCTTTCTCAGGGCCCACAGATCATCTTCTGATCTTACCTGGGTAGTGCCGTTACTATGTTCAATGACCAGATTTTGATTAAATTTCAGCTTTCTCTCTCCATTATCAAACTGGAGCACTTCGAATCCAGGAAGCAGCTGGGTATCTGGCAATTGTGGATACGCAAGTAACTCCAGAGTCATGTGGAATGACACTTTCACCTGTGGGAAGAGGAATTCAGATGACCATCACATAAGAAGACACTGTGTGCAGGAAATCCAAAGTAAACATTGCTCAAAGGCCCAGGTGCACATTTTCCCACTGGGACCCAAAGGTGTCATGCCAGCAACCAAATTCCCACTGCAACAAAGCATTATAATTAAAAAAACCCCACAGCTATTTCCTATGAATCCAGTACACAGAGATGGGAGTGTAAAGGTGAACAGCTAATCTCTGAACCACAGGCGAGAAACAGTCTTTAGCAAGACAAAGGTTCCAACTCCTGAGGTTACAAATACCATATTCCCAAATCTGTCTTAAACATGTAAGCCTTCTTTCTTCCCACAGACATGGAATTGAGACATGTGTGTGTCTGTGTCAAAATGAACACTGAAAAATGAGAAGCATGCTTCAAAAATGCAACTATTACTCATTTTTTGCACCCTAGCTAATTCTTGACTCCAGAACTTGGTTTCCTTTAATGTCATTGAACGAAGCAATTTTTTCTCTGTTTGCACTGCTTGCATCTAATTTAAGGAAATGAAGGACTGCAGTCTTTGGAAATCTTTTAATTTGGCCATCATATGCATGGCTATTGACTTAGGTGAGCTCCAAAAACCACAGGGTTTTCTGCAGGAGTTTGCAATAGGTCAGAGCTGATGAGAAAAGCACATCACGGCCACTGTAGAAAAGTACTTTGTACCCACAGTACAGCAGGCAAAATTGCAGTAATTAGCATTTGCTAATATACCACTATTTCCCCTGAAATTGGGAAATTTCTGTGCTGGTTGTGTTTTTCTTGTGGTTCATCTGGGTCATGCTAACACACCAATTACTAAACTATCTATTCTGGCACAAGATTATTATTTTTGAGCCTACCAGCATGTTTTGCTGTGGATAAAGTACAAGTTGTGGTTGCTGTTCTTTTTCCTCCTTCTTGCCATGGGATGTTTTGGTGCTCTTTTTGGGATCTGTGCTAGACAGACTGAAGGGCGTAGACAGAAGTAGCCTAAAGTACAGAGGAACCTTAGCGCAATTGATGAGTTTCAAACTCTGAGTCATTACCGAATCTGTCAAAACCTGGTGGAGAAATGATTCAAAACTGGTTAGTTTTAACTCCCTTGAGAGGTTTGTACTAGTCTGTCTGGTCATTCAGCACTACTGGGGATCTGAAGGACTTTACCCCAAAGCAACCCAGTATTTTCTACTTGTGTTTTTCAAAATTTCTTGAGTTAAAAAGAAAACAAACCACAAATAACGTAATAAAATCTAAAAGACTTTTAATGTCAGGGGCCACAGAAACTAACAAGGCCACTCTAAGTTACTCATTCTGCTAGCAGACCTTTATATCCTGAAAATAAGTACTTATTTTTCTACTTACAAACTCCTCTACAAGGAAAGACACATAAAATAGGCATTGTCTGAACTGAACTTTGCTTATTCCTGGCTGGTAAGTACTTGTAGTCCTTTTGTTTTACCTGTCTTGTTACATGCAGTATAGAAAACTGCAACATAAGGCTACTGGGGATAAAGATGCATTTTAAAAATGATGTGCATACAGCTCTGAATTCTTACTGTAGCACAGCAGTACAAACCAGCCAAATACATTGGTGCATGAAATACTTACTCCTAACAGAGGATGATCTGGTACAAGATCACTTGCTGTTGAATAAAACACCATTCCTCTGTCATGATCCGTGTCTAGTTTTACCCTGAGTGTAAAGAATCAGAGCTGGTCAGAGCCCTGCCCTCCAGGCTGGTTCATTCTGCGAGTGTAGCAGCCTTCAGCGCGGTGGTACTTACAGAGCGTGCTTTACAAAAGCTTGCAAGTCTACTCGTAATGGTGGAGCTTCATAGCCATCTCTGCGATGCACTTTGTTAGGCACTGTCTTTGCAAGCTGACAACAAAATGAGAACAGAAATTATGTACAAAATGATAGCACTAAAACCTAACCCCCTGCTTTCAGCCTGAGAGGCTGTTAGTCAAAATAGGATTCTGCTTGACAACATATTGCCTGTTTTAAGACGTGGCAACATGCACGGAACAGCAAAAGCTAAGCAGTAGTTGAACTCTGAATGGCTGTGTAAATACAGACGCAGGTGTTTCTTCCTCCAGGAATCAGGAACATTAGGGATGTTTTTATTAAATGTTCTGTTATCATTCATTCATTATACCTTGTGCCTTTGCAATGATTCAAGTCAGAGAATTGCAGAGTAATTCATAAAATGCTATTCAAGCTTCACATCAGCCTGTGAGCTACACTTGCAGTTGTTGAAGAGGAAGTTTCCCAGAGGAGAGATATGCTGTCCAAATTCACACAGGAAGGTGGATGCAGAGCCAGGAACAGAACTCAGCAGTCCAGAGTCTCAGCCCCATTGTTAACCATTGTTATCAATACAACCTGATGTTGTGATAGCGTTTCAAATCCTGGGCTTTTGTCTGGGGTCTACTGCGCCAGACAATGTAAGAAGACGGTGACATTCCCACCCCAAAATGCTTCCAAGCTAAAAGACAAATGCAACAAATGAACAACCCTAGTTAAGGAAGGATGTACAAGGCAGCAGGAGCAGGACTGTTTATACAGACTGGCCAGGTACACAGTAGCCTGTACATAAATTGCAGGAAGGGAAACAATTATTTTCTAGCCATTATTAGCCTTGCTGTGATAGGGAGTTTACCTTGTCATCTAGGCTCATGAAACCCAGCACAAACCCTTCACACTGTACTTCAGTCACAGTCTCTGGGAGGATGCGTGGGGTGAAGGAGATGCCAACAGAGATGCTTCCACCTCCTGGAATCACCTGTAGTTGAATCACAACTGATTTGTAGCACAGGGAGCTGCCTAGGATTGCACAAACAACCTCAGTACTCAGCTACTAAAGCTGAGTTGCACAAGCAGCATGAAATCTGGACACGGGCTACACTCAGGCTTGCGCTAAAATGACAACATGTGACAACAAAACTGACAATTAGTTCAACTGCAAATATCACCGTAGCCACTCTTTAGCATCAACAGAGTTTAAGCACAGTCATGGGTGAACTCTGTAAGTGCACAAACATATGTAAATCCCTGTTTGTTTGTTTTTAAAAATATCCAGTTCTGCCCGCTCTTACTCACTGGCTAACTTGGATGCTTCTCCCACAGCTGACAGCACTCACAGATACAAGAAACTTTTTGAAGAGTTACAAGTGTGAATTCACAGTATTTTTACAGTTCAGTTTACTCTTGGCTATTATTTTATTTTACATGACAGCAGGGAATGTAATCAAATGCACTAGCCAGCTACAGTGGATTTTCTGGGATTTACAGGTTGAATAGATTCTGCTTTCTTTAGGTGCATTATGCATGTTATGGTTAAATCCTGCTATTGCTGCAGAAACATACGCAGGTTCTGATTAAATCCTCTTATTGCTGCAGAAAAACCTCTGCCATCTCCCTGTAGAGCCAATTCATGGCTAGCCAAGTTTGTAAGCACAGGGGCCATGTGGCGTGTACTGCTTCCAGGCCAGTGCTCTGCAGACACAAACTCCCCCATTTCATGCGATTACAGAGTGAGACGTTTGGTCTTGCTGGACCTCTGTTCAGCAGAAGCAGAGCTAGCTCAGCTCTTCCTTGCACTGTTCCCCTGCTCAGAGCGGCAAGGAGTGTAAGACAGTTATGCCTAAGGTCTAGCAGGGCCACAGCGGAGCTTAGTAAGCTCTGTCACACCCCACAACACTGCAGGGTCTGTGCATTGTGGTCACAGAGAGCTTAGCTATTCAGACATGGAGTTAAGCCAGGCCTGGCCAGCTGTGCTGCACAACACCTGAGCTAACAGACCTTTCTGGAGCAACAGTAGAAACGGGGAGAATGTTTCGGCAGAGGACTACCTGAATAACTGCATAGGTATCAACTCCATTCCATATGGGCCAAGCTCACTGCTGGCTAAGCCCAATGTAGGCTGCCTCTGCAACGAGGCACTTGTTTATCTGAACTATCTCAGCCCCAATTACCCCAGAGCTGACTGTAGGCTTCATTTCTTCAAGATGCCATTTCTGTAATTATTTCTTTTATGTAATCTTTAGCTCATTCTAACTTGTAACTGAAACCCTTTGGCAAAAAACTTGCTAGTATTTGAGAATCAAAATTGACACACTGATGTTTTTGGCAACTCTGTCACTCATAGTTAGATCTTTCCAGTGCTGTCTTTATCTTATTCCTAAGTAATTGTGACACTGGTCCCTGTTTGCACCAGTTGCTTTTGAAGTACTGTGAGTTACGATAGTTTATCCAAAAGAGCTGTCTACAGAGCACTGCTTTCCAGCTCTGCCATGCCTACTCAGCAAATCTACCCTGGTTAAGTAACATGCTTCCAAAGTTCCAGGCTGGATGTCTCCCACCTAATGTCACACATTTTACCAAGGCAATCCAAGTGAGAAGACCAGAGATGCCACTCCTAGGGAGCCTAGTACACCTGAACACTTAATTCCAGTCATCAGTTAACTGCTCAAATGTAGGTAGGACACTTCCTTTTTTCTGTGGACTTTGCAAACTCTTCTCATGGTCATCTTCAAGATCCCAAAGACTCCCAGTCTACTGTTTCACTGTTTAATAGTCTCAATCTCAACCCAAAATCTCCCTTCTCCTCCTTCTCTGCCTCCTCTGTCCTACAGAAAATAAGCTAAATCTAAGCACACAGAAAATGTAAAAGCTTACTATCTGTCTTGGAGTAATGGAGTAGGGGTTGTCTGCAGGAACACCTTCATGACGTCGTGTAAGTACAGAGACAATTTTCTGTATTGTAGGCTCTGGAGTGATGATTTCCTTCTCTTTGCTGTCAGAGTCTGAAGACTGCAGGGACACAAGGGTGGGGAATGGTTAAAACTGTTACGCTGTGAAGGAGGAATGCAAGTGAAGTGTACAGGGAACTGCTGTGCTAGTCAGTAAGCATGGCCAGTTCCAGTTTCTTTCATTCTGGCACAAAAGCTGGACATGTGGATGTGTCCTGTACATTCCTTTTTTCATGCATGGGTTTGCTCTCCTGAAACCGCTGCTGGATACCTTGGAAAATGTGTATGCTTGAATCCTGTTCTACCAAGAGAAGTACTCAACTGTGACATCTCTGGCCCGTTACACAAATGAGCACTCTAGGGCAATAACATTCCCTTGTTGCACAAGAAAGGGTAGAGGTGAATTCAAAACTATGCTTTCTGAGCTGAAGCAGAGAAAATGTGATTTTAATACCTTTTCTGTAAAGCTACGCAACCTGCATGATACCTTCTTCCCTGTCACTCCCAGCCCTTCAAGACAGTAAATTGCCATATTATAATCAAACTTCATGAGTAATAGATGTTACCATATTCTAACAGAGTAACAGAACCAATCTAACTTTAGCCGTGGGATAAATACCTCCATATCATTTTATTTTTATGCTATTTTTACTTTGCAGATTAGATTCTGCTCCCTGACTACAGCACACATTGACACCACAAAGCACCCATGAGGAAAGCAGACCCAAATTAAGGAGTTTTAGTTACTGTAACACTTTCATGTAAAAATGGCATTAGTTTTTCAATGACAGTATTTTAAAAAGTATCTCATCAGCTTCCTTAATTTTAAGAAAAGGAGAAGCTGAAGAGCTATCTGATTGTAACTCATTCTGGAAACTGATTGCTGATACCAATAGCCATCTACCCATGCACTGCTTTTTTGACTGTGAGAGGAGCTGACATTTCTTTTAACAATCCAGTCTTAGTTACAAGTTATATTGCATGTTATTGTTTTCAACCTTTCATGCCAAGAAACCCATCAAGTATCTCAGCAGCAATATAAAAACCAGACTAACAGCTGACCTCATCTGTGGTTTGTGAAGCTGGATAAATGCTTCCGCAGGGAATGGCAGTTTGATCCAACTTTAACACAGTCTCTGACTCTGAGGTGCTACCAACTGATGAACTCTCATTTTCATCCATATCCTTAGGAGGAAAAGGGTCTCCAAAGAACATCAACAGGTCCACCAGCTTTTTATCATCTTGCTCTTGGTTGTAAATTTCCCAGTCCAGGCGAATATCTGAATTGAAAAGGAGAAAGGATAATTAATTCTGGTCATTGAGAAGACTCATGGTTTACTTGGTACCAGAGAACCAGAACATCAAGTAACCAATTTGTGTCTAGCAACTGGATTTGTATTAAAGCATTTCTTAAGCTTTCCATGTTTGCTGTAAACTAAAATTATTGAAGACCACGTGTGCTATGCTCTTATTATAGCTTGGCCACTCTCTAGGTCGTTTTTATATATATACTTTTAATAACTTTAAAATAAATTATGACTATTTTGTTTGTTAAGCAAATGTGTTTGGTGGTATTTGGAGAAAAAAAAAAGAAGAAAAAAGGTGATAGCTCTGAAGAGCTTGAAATCTCACTCAAGAGGCAAAAAAAGACTAAACACAGAAGAGCCAGATGATGCCACTAAGAAGCAGGTAGTGCATCTGATTGACCAGGGTTAGTGCTGTGAGAGACTTACAAAAACAGGATGGAAAATCCTGAATTGCCATCATTTCAGTGAGTGAAAACACAGACACATCAGGATAGGATGCACAGTTTCATAGTAACAACACATGGAGTCAACTACATATATTCTACCACACTGGCTGGAGCTTACCTGCTTTACTGTTACAGAAAGCAAACTAATATTCACAGCAATAACACCATAATCATAAATACTACTATGCATATAAAGACCTGACAAAGTATATTATTGTTCTGTACTAGCTAAGTTCGAAAACAGCTTAGATGCTCACTTATATACTGTTATTTTTTGTACAAAACCCATCTTGATTAGGAAACAAGTAGCCCTGTTAATTAACATGTTAATGGGTACTTCTATTTTTATTATCATAAGGAGAATGATGCAAGCGTCAATGTTTGCTGTACAAGTGTCACTCTTACCAAAGGGAGTGGGATTGTTGAGCTGGACCCTCCGAAAGACAGGAGGCTCTCCAGAGACATGAGTGCCAAACCTGAGGGGGGAACCTTGCTGTCAGTACATGCAGAAAATAGAAGTGAATGTCTGAAATCATTAAGGAATTTCTTAAAAGTAGAAACATATCTGGCTGCACTGGTAGCTCTTAAGAGCGGTTATCAGGTAAAGCATAGTCTGTACCGTGAGGCACAATACTGCTTTATTTAATCAGCCTCTTTTTTCCAGTTTTCTTATTTGTTTCAGACCTTTCAGGATAAACATGTGGAGTCAGCTTTTGTGAAACACTCTGGCAGCGGCAGCAAATGGCTACACAGCAGTGGAGTGATCTGTGTCAGAGACAGATTTCCAGGTGCATAAGGACCTTTTTTATGGTAGATAGCTAAATCCATTTTCTATGCTTCGTTACAGAGCTGACATTGCAAATGCTCTTGGCTGGAGCATGATACACAGTGACAATTCCTCTGAAGTCAGAAAGAAGCAGTCATACTGTAAGGCAGCTGGTCAAGGGTGTAATGCCGTGGTCCCCATAAACCAACCCTTACCCCTCACCCAGATGTGCACATCTGGGTGCTGTATTGAAAGGGCTTAAACCTTCCCAGGCCCCTGTTTACCTTGGGGCTGCATTTTTCCTGTTCCAGGTAAAGAGACAGGGAGACATGAACTCTAGATGATGATGAGAACCGCCACTGTGTACCTGTTTCCATCTCCACAGAATCAGCTGAGGCTGGACTGTATGAACTTCTATGACTGTAAGCCCAGAATAGTAATTGCTGGTAAAACTGAGAAGGCTTGTATGCAGATTCTTCTCTAATTATGTTGGCAGAGACGAATGTATTGGTGTTATCAAAGCAGATACTGTATGTTGACAACCACTTTGCTAACCTTCTCATTATATCACAAAGAGATGTGAACAGGTGTGTATGTTGGCTGTAGTCCAACAGTATTTAATTCTTACTTCTCTGACAGTATTTTGCACTATACCTGATTATGGGTTGATCTGTTTGTGGTCCTGTCATCTGTAGGAAGATTGGAGAGCCTTTCACAGTCATTTGCATAGGAATTAATTTAGGTTTTAAGTCTCCCACCTATTAAAAATTAATTTTAGCTATTAGAATAAAGATAAAACTTTAGTTCTCTGGGTTACAAAATCGATTGGATTTTCAAATATTTTTGATTGGTTTCTTTTGACAGTGTCTCATTCATATGCTAACGAAAGTCTTCTCAGCAGGAGAATGCAATGCCTCATACATTCATCAGCTTTCCTGTGGCTTTTCTATACAACACAATATATTGTATTGGTAGAGCAGAGTAGTGTGCTGGCCAGCTACCAAACATAAATCAAAACAGCTCCAGTCATTTTAAAGGCACCTGAAAACCTCCCAAGGGATAAACATGTTATCGCAAAACTAAACCAGGTACTGTAACAATTGATCCTTACATGGCATTGGAGGTAGTGGTATAGCAATATCTAGACTTTTTACAGATGTCTTAATAAACTGAAAAAGCATTTCTAACAGAAAGGAATCTGGGAAGTAGAATCAGTGTAAAATCTGCCATGGCAATAGCTCACTTAAAACCAAAGCCCCACCTACCTCACAGACAAGATTATCCTGGTACTCTCCCCACATGTTGTTGTAAGCTGCTATTTCTATGATTAGCTGCTGGAAGGCTTTCAGAGTTCCTCTGGAAGGTTGTATATGGAAAGCTACTCCCTTCCCATGAGACAGCACTGCTGCTGCAAATTCTGGAGGACAGCAAAGAAACATTTGATGAATTTTGAGAAAATGGAACAAAATTAGTCTACCAAAGAATTTATAGGGCCGTATTTTTAGCTGATGTTAATCAGCCTAACCTAACTGGCTTCAAAAATCCTGGGATTATTTACACAACCCACATTTATACCACTTTACCCAAGTTCCCTTCTCCAGTTGGTCTTCATCTGTTTTTTCAGAGTTTGTTCTTGAAGGAATTATTTTATAGGACTCTCTTCCAGCAACCTGATCCAGGACTCTTTGGAATATGCAAGGCACTAATTAGTTACATGAAAACATACTCTCAATTGGAGAAAAATAAGCTGGAATTTGTGCTAACTGGTTATTGTTCTACTAGCAGCTGCCTCTTTACCTCTGTGTGCTCTTCAACGCAAAGAATTAACTAGAAAAAACAAAGCCTTTCCACAATCTGAGTCACCTATCCTTTTAAATCAATAAGCTTGCATGGAATCTGTCAGAACAGCATTTTTCCAATCTTAAGCACTAATTCAACAGCTGAAAAGCTCTGTCTTTGTAACAGATACCAAACTCTATGGCAAGGTACCAATATGTCCAAGTTTTATTTTGGATACAGAAGACACATCCACACTTTACAGCATTTCGCTCCCATTTCCCCCCTCCCTGGGTCTCATGTGGCTCCAAATATTATTATTTTTTAGTACAACGCATCAGAAATGATAGATGGGCTGGGCTGTAGCTTTCCACGGGGGGGAGGGTACATAAAAGGGGTTGAGTTCGAGGGAGGAAAGCCTGCTGCAATGGTATTGGAAGGTTCTGTGGGAGGGAAATAGCCAAACATTATGCATGTCATCCATACTATGTGCTGGGAGTGATTCTGGGAGTGAATTATCACTGGAATCGCTCATTTTGTTTCAGACCATTCTCTTCAAGAAAAGGAGAGGAAATGGAGAGAGAAAGCAGGGGGTGCAGGGGAAGAGAGAAAAAAGGAGGGAGGAGGGGGGAAGAAAGAGCCTGACCTAATGCTTATACAATGTGGGCTTTCAAGCTCCAGAATGAATTGAGGAACTAAGTCATTTAACTATGTAGACTTAGCCAAACGCCCCAAGAATGAAATTATGTGCCTGACTGGCACATTTAATGCTGAATATGGTAGTCACCGGCTTTTTCCCTCTTTCCTCTGAGGGAATGAACAGCTATTCTCATACCTGACTGTGCTCTTCTAGCTGCATGTTTTGTGATGGGCCCTCTTCTTTTCAACAGGTAGCTTGAGGAGCTTGAAAAAATAAAAAATTCACAACAGCAATTCCGTGAAATGAGAATGACTCTGCTAAAGTAACAGCTCCACCTGACTCCTAAATTAGTAGTCATTATAACCTAAAGGAGGAAATCCTACAAAGCATTCTTTGAAAGTAACATCCTTAAGAGTCAATTAGCTCGAGAGCTGTAAGACTGCACAATATAACACAACAGAGCCTTGGCTGGTGTAAACCAAGAGTGTTTTGCCATTTACACCAGCTTGCATTGCAAGCTACTTGTTTCTGCAGGAAACCTCACCAGCAGGTGTCATTACCGCAGTCAGAGTAAGAGCTTAAAAAACCCCACCAGAGCACTGCAGAAAGTGTATCTTGTGACAAAGGCAATAGCACTCTATCCTGATTTTGCATTTATTCCAGACCTGAATTAGTATTTGAGTCATTATGCAGAAAAGCAAGACTTACGGACAGATTCCTTGTTCTGGAGTAGGTGAATAGCCAGTAAAATACTCGGCTTCTATTTTGAATGGAGCACTGATTCCAGTGTGATTGGTAAGAATTAGCTGACGCTTTACTATGTCTTTGAATGCAACTTCAGATCCAAAGTCCAAGAGAAGATCACAAGGGCTTTGTAACATCTGCCTTTCACCACTGTCAGAAAAAGTTACATTAGTATGAAGACATCAGTCTTATTTTCTTACACCACAGGTAATTTCAGCAGATTTTAAAATGTGCAATATGCAATGTGGTTGTAATGATCAGTGTAAAAGGACCATGCAGGCTATAATTTTTATCATCAGCATTTACTGCTTTTCATTGTTTTCACTTCAATCCACGTAAGGATTTATTTGGGGTAAAATTTTTTATCATAGATAACATGCCAACCTATCAAATTAAAGCCATTTTTACTTATATAAAAAATATAAACATGAGCATATTCCAGAAGAGAGTAATCATGCAACAGATCAGAAAAATAAAATAAAAATCAGTCAGATATACCAAGTCAAAGAGAAGTATATTCATCTTCCTTTCATATCATGTCTCACAGTGCAACAACAAAACGTAATGGTCCAAAATATAGAATTTTGGGTATAATTCTGTAATTCTAAATTCACATCTAAGAGCTGAATTTGCACATTTTTGGCATTCCAGAAAACAGTTGTTACTCACAAACACATGACAGACTGCAGAGGTCCCACACTTTGTTACTGGGGAGAAAGGTAATTTTTCATACTCTCTACACACAAGCGTGAAGGCAACTGGCAGGTTACAAGCACCAGAAGCACAAGGGAGGGCAGACACACCACACCACACGAACACGAGTTTCACTGACGTGCAGTTAATTCATTAATTCATGAATAAGAAATTTGTGTGAAGTTAACAGTTAATTTATTTTGTTTCAGCTAAACAATGGTGGGGTGGGAGTGGAGTAGTGCTCTTCTCCAGTCTTCTCTTGGGCTTATGAAGTTGCTGAATTTGGCCAGGGTGTAAATCCAGCACCTTTTACCTTTTCTTCACAAAAGACACCTTTACTGAATTGTCACAGTACATTTTACTATCCTTGCTGCCTACAGCAGGAGGAGGAATGAAGTTTACATAGGTAAGTGGGGTTTTTCCCCCCTTCTCTATTGTTTCTTTGCTCTGGGAAGAAGTAATTTTTGTTTACTTCAGGGGTAAACTTTTGATTTACCTGGTAACTCCACTGTCACAATGTACTGAGTAGGTGACATGCAGTCCTTTCACTTCTCCAGAAATGCTCAGAAAGAGAGGTTCAGTCATGTCTTCTATGCTACACAAAAGGACAAGGTCTTTCAGCTCACCCTGAAAGGCAAAAAGTCAAGTTTCCTTGTGAATGAAACAAACTTCACAGAGGAAAGTCAGCCTCATTAAGAAATTTATTTAAAAGTGTGTATAAACTTCACTGGACTAAAATGAGAACTACAACAGAATTGTGAGAAGCTTTACTGTATTGTTTTAAGTGCATTTTCTGCCAGTATCAGATTTGCTTAGAAGGCATATACCAAGATAAAAATTTGTGGCTGCTTCTTGGCTTTGTACCCACCTCAGTCTATAAGCCTAGAACTGCTGCATTAGTGAATTTTGACACACTGCCTATACAGCAAGTGTTGAAGCTCACTTCTAGTTGTGCTTAAATAATATTCCAAAATCAGGGTTTTATTTCTACCTGGGTTTAAAGCAGAACTTGTAGGATGAATTATATAGCCCAGTCACACCAGTATTCTAATTCAACACAGCTAATCTTTTTCACCTAATCAATACCTAGGTGATCAGTGTGTCCTGCATAAAGTAATAGGCTGGGATTCAGACCTGGATTCAGATCCAGATTCAGACTTCTAAATGTAACTCCCTAAATGTCAGCCCTTGAGTTATAAAGGTGAACTCCAAATACGAGCTCTAAATCTCCACTGACTCATTAATGGTACTTGGGCATCTAGCTCACCTTTCTTGTAGGTGGCTGGGATGGCATTCCGTTCCCCAGGCATATGCAGAAGTGCCCTTTCAGATGCCCATGTCCTGTTGAGCTTCCAGCCTTCCACGAAGAAGGCTCAAATTTACTGGGATCCTGTGCCACACATGCCAGACATACATAGGTATCTGAGATCTGCTAGGGCATCTCTGATAGTACTGAACACCTACTTTCAAGCAAATAAATGAAACTTAGGTGTCCAGCGACTGTAATAGGAACTGATACACCATACTGATAGGAAGCTCCTTTATTTAGTTTTCTTAAATCGGCTGTTTGAATGCCCCTACAAAGTCTATGGCTGAATTTCTCAAGTTTGTAAACTCTGCAGTCTACACCCTAATTTTGCAGACTCTCAGTCCCATCAGCCCTTTTTAAATTTTCAAATATTAAAATATCATGAGTCCAGTTCCATTCAGAAAACCAAATTTATACTATATATGCCAGTCCGCTCCATTTCATCTGGGGTAATCTGAAGTGACGATCTGTATGCTCCAAGAGAAGTGATAAGCACTAAGAGTAATTGAATAGGGATTTAAGAAACAAGGAAAACAAGAACAGATGAGAAACAAAGAGACAGGGTAGAAAATTGTACATCATGTGGACTGCCATAATTCTTGCCTTTAACCAGGGTACCTCTAAAGCAAAGCAATTTCAGAGATACTGCACAGAAAAAAGGACACTATGTTTTATATATAAAAATCCTTCTTTTTGTCAGATGGAGGCAAGATGAGAACGCCAGTGTTGCTATTTTGATAAAATTGCATCGGCTTTTAAACTTACCGTGATGTTGGCCAACAGCTCTATGCAGAATTCTTTTTCTTCATTTGGGCCCAAGGTGCCACCGGCCGGGGAGACAGTGGTGGAGCAGAAAGCTGCCTGACTTCCAATGAGCTGCCAAACAGAAAGGACAGACATTCAGCTAACTCTGATTCTTTCCTTTTTTCTCTTCAGATCAAAAAGGACTATAAAGACCAAGTTATCCTCAGATTCCAGACACTTTCAAGTAGCAACTCATACAGTTTGTGGGGCTTGCTTTGCTCTTGCCCCATGGTTGGTAAGTTCTTCATTCCAAATGACTTCAGGTGCCCAACTGAGGCATCAGGGCTGGGAGCAGAGTCACTGTCATCCCTCTCAGTCACAAACCTTTTCAGCGTGAAGCCAACCTACCTGATATCGAAGCAGGATCCTAGAGGTGCCTCATCTCTCTCCGCTAACTACAGAGGTGGCCTACAGAGACAATCCTGGTGTTCACACCTTCCCTAAGTGACTAACTGCACATGGCATGAATCCAGGGGTTCAGCTCGGTTGCTCACACACAAACATCAGATACCATGTAAAATGCTGTGGATATCCCTCCTTGGCTCCAGCTGTTCCAAAAGGTTTTCCTATAGGTCCTATATCATCTACATGCTCTGTTAAGATCTCCTGGGCACCTGAGGACATCTTGGATGGCACTGAAATCTTTTGTGCAGGCAGCTGAGCTGAACCCTAGATGTCAGAGTAGATCTGATTGACCAAGGCACTGACAGTAGGATTCAGCTTACAGGCTAAGTCACCTAAACGTATATGTTGTGGCTGTCAACACCACCACCACTGTAGGCAACATCCAGCTAGTATGTGCTAGAGAGCATTCTGCAGACCAAAGTAGCTGTCCATTTTAGGAGGAGCTGAATACTCCTCTGAACTCCACTGGCTGTATAGATGGGATAGGACTCAGTCTCCTGAATGCAGGCACAGAGGATACAGTTAAGCCATACATGCATAGCTGGCTGGTGTGACAGGACTTATAGAAGACCACGCTTCTTGACTTACACCTGGAGATCAACAATAACACTCTACAACACCCGAAACGACACTAGACATATATATTCTGGTGACTAACTTTCTGCTCGAATGTCCACTGACTGAAAAGAGAGTTCAGACCATAGCTTACATACTGACATTAAATTTAGGGGTCCTAATCTGTAAACTGAATCCCACCCAGAATGTGAAATTTAAGCAAAACGTAGGCACAACTTAAAAGCACCACTGTTTTTTTGCTCTACTAAATTAAAGGCAAACCCTAAACTACAGTGGTACTTTGTTCAGTACTCTGGTAGCTTACATTCTATTTCCCCTCACATCTCTGTCCACCCGTTTTCCTGGGGATGATCCACAGACAGTAAGAGCATATTGACATGAACTAGTAGTTAATCTTTTCAGAAAGGCTGGTCTTAAGTTGTAGTTCTGCTCATAAGCCAGTAAACAGCTAGCACTACTCAAAAGATACATCCAAAAAGCTTTTAAGAGTAGTTATTATTTATATTTTGATAGAAACGGCAATTTCCACCCCTCCTGTATGCTTCATCTACTAGAAGTACATTTACCTTTCCCCATAAGTATTTTGCTGGCAGTAGTGTTCTGTTAAAAAGTTTGCTGGTTGCTTTGGCAGGAACTCCAGTATAAATTTCAGTGAATACAAGATGACTAGATATCAAGCATGCTTGGGGGGTCTGAACTTCAACAAAAACAGGAAGATGACTGGAAATAAACACACAGATGGTCTATTGTTATCATTAATGAAGTGTGCTAGACATACAACAGCATGCTGGAAAGAATGATTATGTTTATTTAGCAATATTAGTGATTGGATAGTTCATTGATAAGTTGCACAACCCCGCTCTGAGCTCCTGCTACGTATTTTTGGTTTCACCTCAAGTGAAAATCACATGTCAATCTCAGGAAAACCACTTTTCCCCCTTACCTTCCTTTTCCATTTTCTACCTCTAGTTCTAATACTGTCTGGAGACGCTGGCACAGCAACGATGTGAACTGAACTGACACACTGCATATACCCAAAGGAGGTATTTCTCCAGCAGATGGTTGAATGATAAAGGGAGATACCTGGGAGAGGAGAGAGGGAATGGAAATTTGACATCTGCAAAGCAAGTGTAAAATGCTAAAGTCACACAGTCTAATTAGGATTTCAATGCTTCGTTTTTCCTCAGGCATGTCCTTTCTTTCTTCCCTTGGAGTCCCACCTGGGTTGATTTCAGTAAACACAGTGCTAGCTTCGTGAAAACCTGGCTAGACAAGGATGCAGGACTTTGCTTCTCTGGGGACAGCTAATAAAAAGGCAATGACCTAAGAGAAGGATAGTCAGAGCCAAGGGCATAACAGGGAAGCCTGTGCATAGGGTGACGGGGAATGTGAAGCAGTCAGCAGCAGTAGCAGCATCTCCTCCCAAGTGGAGGGGCTGAGCAGCCGCTACGTGAGATGCCACAAGTTGGGGAGATTCTCAGACAGAAGGTCAAGGAAGGAAGGCTGGAGGACTGGAAAGAGAAAAAGCACCAGTGTGGGCTGGAGAGATTCAGGAAAGGAAAGGGGTAGCTCTTAAGTAGAAGGAATGGAGTACTTGATCCATGATCTTCACTGGGATATGAACAGGCTCTGAGATAAAAAATTCTAGAGACTAAGTCTAAAATCTCTCTGGGGTTTGGGGAATTATGGGGAATAGTAGGCAACAAAAGAATAACAGTAAGAAGTAAGGGCTTGAGGACTGTGAGGACAGGGTCCCCCCCAGGGCACACCTATCCTTAATCAGGCACTTCCGATTACTGGGGGTAAATGGATAGATACACACACACCCCCCTGTTTTACAAGGCTGCCACAACCACCACTTATAAATCTTTTCTTTTTGCCATCAACTTTCACCCCCAAAGTTGGTGAGATATCTACATGATACATAGAAAACAAAGCTCAAGAACTCATGGGGATACAGTTCAACATCTTGTAGGTTTTCATCTCTTGCTGGTCAATAGAAAGTTCCTGCTTAACAAGCTTCTCTCTGTGTTGCAAAACTGACAGCCTTTCCAGAAAAACAGAAGACCTGAACAGCATTTAGACCAATTTTGGCACAAAACAAATGAACTCAATTCCTTGCATAGGTAATTCTGCCCTACAGGCAGAATTTGGCCTTTCATTACAACCAAAAGCACTTACCCCAGAATCTGGATTTCCTCACTTCCCTTTAATGCATAATACCAAAGAGAAATATAGCTACAAATCCCACTGCGTGCCACAAAGTATTTTGCCTTTTTAAAATTTATATCTTTTTTTTATTTTAGGAATATGTGATGATCTGCAGATAGCAGCTCACACTCAATTCTTTGCCACCAGTATTGCCTCCACGCTGCTTTAGTTATTTCATATGAAATGATGGAATGAGCTCTGCAGTCAAAGACTGGAATAGACTGCATTTGACACATCACAGTCTAGATAATACTAAGCAATACTTTCAATATTCATCATGGTAAGTTGTTATTTTGGGACACACCTGCGTGTTTCAAAACTATTGCTTAAAGCCAAAAGGCCCAATTCAGTAGGTGCTGAGATTCCCATCTCGGGTGCTGATGTGAGTGTGTGGGAGGACTGTTTAGCAGCCTTAGTTCTGATAAAGTCTTACCCTTTTATTTGTATCAGCAGCAGCTGAAATCACTGTCATACAGGAAATATTCCACACCTCTTTGGATCAGGCTGGCAGTGGATTTGTAACAAATGGAAATAGAGGAAAAACTGCAAAGAAGCATTTAATCTTAAAATAACTTGTGCACCTATGGAGCCATGCAGAACCGGTTTCATAAGAAGTCACAGAAATTAGAACTTCTGATACCTGGAATGAATACCACAACTGCTAAGCATAAGGAAGAAATAGCTGAAGAGGGAGCGCAGCCAGCTGTAGCAGTGACTTACCTCCTCATTCCTTTCAGCCAGACAAACATGGCTTTCTTGCATTCTCCACTGTGCTGGCAGCTGACATAGATTTTTTATCTCAAAGGTTCTTAACACACTCTCACCCTGCTTAGTCAAACCTAACTGGAGTGATGGAACATCAATACAAAGAAGTGGACCCTAGGACACCAGGAAACAGATGTCAGAATGGACACTTCTGCCAAAACTGCCTGATTAAGAAGCATACATTATCTAAGATTAACACCCAATTTCAAAAAGAACAGCAGAAAGCAAATGCATTGCATGTAATACAGAAAAAATTTTTACTTTCATGGGACTATCGACATTGCCTCAATAGTTACTAGACAGCAAAAATACCTCCTGTTTGCAACTGCTTTAGATTTGTCACGCCTCTAAGAGGCAAAAAGCTTTATATGGATAATAGGCAGGCCCCACAGCTAGTCACCCCACAACACTAAACAGTTCCTTACCTTAAAAGCAGCCTCAACATGCAGCACAACCGGCTCTGGAAGATGTTCAATCTTACACCGCAGGTTACAGCTGATACACCCAGGTTTGCTTCCAGTAATTACCAGTTCAAATTCACAACATTTATTCTTACCTAGAAAAGAAAAATTCAAGGTGCTGTCTCACCCTTTTGCAAAGAAACCACTTGCTGTAAGCCTGTTGCTGGAGCTCCTGGAATCAAATTAAGTCTCCTGCTGGCTCCAGTGGGCTGGGGATCAGGTCTTCTTTTGCAGCTTGCATTACAGTGCTCTGTGACTTCTCTTCCACTCATACCAATTTATATATTATTATCATTAATTGATACTTGAAGTCACAGAAACTTTACCTATGATGCCGGTGTGAGGTTCAACTTCCATGATGTCACAAGACACGATTTTCTCCCAGGTGTACTTGATCAATGATTTGCTGTTATTCCACATCTAGAACAATTAAAATCAACGAGCCAGTTAATGCAGTTTAAGCTTTCACAGCAACAAGGCAATTTGCTGAGAGTACTGATGAACTGCAAATTAGGTATTGCGAGTCTTACATCACATACTTTGCAAACTCTAACCATATCCTGCTCACTACTAAACATTATGACACCTTGAATATAGCTACAACATACTGTATCTTCACCTGAATCTTGAAATAAACTGAGCACTGTTAAGAGTAGAAAGGCATAGAATTTCATCTGACCTCTGACTTGAACAGTACTAACCCAGCACCATGCACTAATTACTGTTATTTTCATTATAATAGTGCATCCTCCCTTTCCTTTCTCCTCTGTGATGTGAAACAAGGACAGGAAGAAGTGGGATTCACCTGACTGGATTTCAGGTGTCTGCAAAACAGATGCAAGAGCTACATCTGACCTCATCTCCAAGCACTGCCTTTACTGAAAATAAAGCCAACTAAAGAGTGCTGGAAGCAATTACTCTGACCTATTTTAGCCCATAGGATGAGATTTATTACTCCCTGGGTGCTGCCAACAATATCTTTGAGGTCTATAAAGAAAGCTTAGTAAATGTAGCTCAGATATGGAGATACATTCTGAAAACACTATATTTAGTCAGGTTATATAAGCACTATATTTAACAGTCGCTATCTTCATGCAGGTGAAGGTGTTTTCTGAAACTTGAAGAAAATCTATTAACTGTTCTTTCCAAGAACATTATATATTTGAAGCCTTTTAAACAACTTCTCCATTTTTCAAAAATGTAACAGACCTTCTAAACTTGAACTTCAAATTCATCTTTTGAGAGCAGCCTTTTTTTTTTTTTGCCAAAGGATCTCTTTGTGAGAGAGATGTAAGCTCTTGAAATCTTTGGCCTGCTCTTCTGATCTTTTCAGACATTATTTCTTAATTACAGCAAATAACTTTGTTCTTTGAAGCACAATTATCTCTAAGCACAGTTCAAATTCTTATCTTTTTAAGACTAAAAAAGCAACTGTGAAGAATGCCATTATATTATCAGTAAGTGACTTAATTACCTATACTACACATGTAGCTATACTAGATTACCAGAACGTATGAAATGGCTGGCTTAAGTTGAAAAAGAATTTCTAGGAAGAGAGAGCATAAAACTAAGTGCTGATGAGCAGTAACTTTACAAAAAAATGGGAAGACCTTTAACTGGGAAAGGTCTTCCTGCCTGGCTTTTGCTAACAGGCCTATTTTTCCCAAGTGATCCTGATCTATAGTAAAGAGGACATCGAGTGAGTGGACAATTTCAGCAGCAGTCTGTTCCATAACAGTCAAATAGAAATTATCAGAACCCGCAGGAAAGAGTAAGGTCTAGCATGCTGCAGCATATGTGACTTTTATAGCTCTTCTGTGCTTGCTGTAGTCCTTTGCATGAACAGTGCCTCTGTTATGAAGTAATTTAATCATCCATTGGCTATCCCTCCCAACTGGAAAACTTTTACACTACAGGAGTGACAAAGTGATAAGCAACAGGTTAGTGACCCACAAAAATATTTAGAAGGCTAAAACTCTTATATCAAACTTAAGAGAGAAAAAAAGAACAAAGCATGCTGCCTGGGGTGTAGGGTTAAGGAGGCTTGCTAGGGGATTTCAGTATAGACCTCTTGAAGTCATGGTCTCCTTTAAAGATATTTAGGAAAAACTAAAATAACATGGATTGTCTGGTACCTTCTAATAACACCTATGACAGCTAGTGACACAAAAACCACATGGTAACAGTGAAGTCAAAAGCTAACAAACCTTAAATGTTTTCCTGACATTTACACCAATAAAGTTTTCTCCAGGGATGATAATGGCATATGGTTCCAGAAGAAGATTAACTGGTTCTGTAGATCCTTTAACTTCTATTTCCAGTGCTATTACATCCTTTGTTTTGTATTCTGGAATGTTTTGAAGCATCCCCTCTTTTACTAAACTTTGGGAGGAAACATGGTAGAATTATTAAGCAGTTTAAACTGGATCCCGTCTTTTAATTGCCAGATCAAAACTGAAAATCATCAAAAGTTTCTCAATTACAGACTGCCCATGTGCAGTTAGCTCAGGCTGGGGACAGTTAAAACTTGGAAAAATTATAGTAGTTCTTTAATGTACTCTAGTTGTCCCAGTCTGTTCATGAACAAGTATGTAAGTCATAGACTGCTGTGACAAACAGTAATAACAGGAAAACCAGCTGGAAATCTCAGCAGAAAGCCTGGAAAATGAACAGACAAAATGATAGTATTATCTTTTTCCAAGAGAGGTGCAGCCCTAGCTAGGGCTAAGGCACGTGTGCAGACATGAAGGAAGATCACAGAGACGCTCTTGGTAGCACAATTAGTTGCGCAGATAAAATCCTTTATAATTCTCAGTCCATCACCACCAGAAAGATGAAGAATCCCAGTAACTTAATGTAATAGCATAGCTAAAATGTGGCTACATATTTTACCAGGAAATACTTTTCTCAGCTTACCAGCGTGGTTCTGGGATGTCCCTCAGTACCATCTGAATCACACTGTGGTAACTCTTCAGCTACATAGATGAAGAAGGAGAAGATTTTAATGTCATGGAATCAGTTACACTGAGGATTAAAAAAAGATGAAAAAGTAGTTTACATTTAAAGGATGAACAATCATCATTGGAGTACTAAGCTCTGATAAACAATATTCAAACTCTAGTGTTACTAAAAGAAAACATGTTTGACTGCAAAATATTAAGCCAGATTCTGATCTCATGGTGCATGGTTCCAAGAAAAATATTCATTTTTTACATGCCTGTTATTATTTCCCTAGTATATTGCATACTACACACAAGCATCTGCAAAGACTCCCCAAATTAAGCTCAGTACTGCTGTAATAACTTAAAAGTTTCTCCTAACTGCTCCAAAGTATTTAGCTTAATTGACCATCAATCTGATTTTGAGTAAGAAACATTACTTTTCCATCATGGGAAAAGAGGATGCCTTTTATATTCTAATGGGGTGGAAAAAAAGGAAACAGAGAAGCAGGCCTTAAATCTGAAGGGCTTTGCAAAAGTTTCATTTGATTGTACAGAGATATTAATTTAAGTATATATGTTAATTCAATCTATTTTTCTATTAACTAATTAAAGTATTTAAAAAACCCAGTTATTTTCTTTTCCATACATATTTGAGGCATTCTTATGGCTGTCAGTCATCACAGCATGGGATATTCCCACTCTTGGGCTTACTCTGGATCAAGTTTCTTTAAATACAGTGAGCTCACACTCCTTATTTACACAGGCAATGGAGCAGAAACTAAGACAACAGTCACTGGTAAGCTGCATTAAACATTGTTGCACCCTTCTTTACTCACAGCTGCATACTATCATTTGTCTGCCAAAGGCTACTACTATCCCCTTAATTTATCACACAGATGTTCATAGGACCCACTTCAGTTCCAAACAGCTACAGCTGGAAACCGTTCAAATAATCAGTTTGCTAACCAAACTTACTTAGGCTGCAGTAGGTACGGGGCACGTGCCCAAAGCAGCTCACTAGCAGAAGGGGAAGGGTCAGGAGATTGGGGGGGAGCTGGTAGTGTTGTGAGGGTGGTACATTTACCAGCCAGCACAGCTGCAGCTCTGAGGATGTGTTCCTAGTTTCAGTGTAAAATTGTGTCCAGTCAGTACCAAAACTGACGTGAGATCAGAAACTGTCTCGCATTTTGCAGTCAAAACATGTTTTCTTTTAGTAACTTTCTACATTTTGAACACTGTTTATCAGAGCATAGTACCAGCTAATTAAATTTAATTTAGAAAGCTGCACAGCAAGGATTTTATGACTTGCATAAAAATACACAGCTGGAGTTTGTAGATAGGAGGGAATCACAAGCCATACCTCCTGTGGAGTATAAGTGAGAGTAAACTCATGATCCGCATGGGGAAGCAAAACTCCCTGCTCAGGATTTAGGGAGAAGGCTGAGTCTGTGTCTAGGTTGTATTTAAGCTTCATAAAGTCTGCAGTTACTTCTGGTATTAATGGTTTCAGATTAGGCTTTATTATCTGCCAGTAGAAAGGAAGTTCTACATGGCTGCAAAGAGATCAATAAACAACAAAAAAGCTATGATTAAAAACATCAGGTATTTTTGAGCAAAGTATTGAGAGAAAATTTTCATTTTCTTTCTCCATGTAGGGAATTCCTCTCTTTAAAAATTACAGCACTTAGACTTACTAGTCTTTGTGAGCTACAAAGCTGATGAGGCAGCATAGACTCAGAGTATCTAAATTATACAAACTACATGCTAATATATGGAAGTAAGTTACATAAACGTGTAAGATATGTTAACACTTTCTTGCCTTATTTAACTTGTCATGTGATGCAACTTTTAGGAAACTCTACAATTCTTTCAAGAATCTGAGATCAACAGGACCATTCCTGGTATCAGTATGTTTGCGTTGGATCACTGCCGATGATCCACATAACATTCTCAATTTAATCCAAGTGCAAGGTGCGGTCTTTAACATGTCAACAAACACAGTGACCCAGCAATGGCTCTGCAATACTCTTTGTAATCCAGAAAAGGTTGCTTAACTAGGTTGCTTCAGCAGAAGTGTATTCCATGGAATGCCTTCATGGGTTTTAAAACCTTGCTCATGCTGACCACGGAAACTTTGCCTTACTAAGGTGAGGAAGGACACTGGAATTTGAAAGTGAGTATCAATGACAAAACTGAACATGTACAATTTCTTGAATCCTTTCTACAGCAGTAAAAAGTTTTCTCTTTGCTTCTATGGAGTTCAGTCTCAGCCTGCCAGCTTTGTTTCATACAAATGCTGACACCAGATGTGCAGGGACGGCTGTCATGGTTATAGCACAGAGAAAATGTGGAAATAGGCATAGTCACATTGTTTATCAGTTTACAGTACCCAGTTCACTGAATCACACTATCTTTACCCAAACAGCATTATGCTCTGGCATTACGCATGTGTGGTTTCCAGGCCACAAAACAAACTTCCAGAAATTCATTGTAGCAAGTAGCAGTTTACGTGAATGTATCTAAAACCAGCACTGACCCCCTTACTACTCTGATGGCTTGCAGCCTCTAACTACTGCAATCCTGCACATTAGTGTACTTCTATTATTGCCTGACTGATTTTGCTCAAAATCAGGATGCCACTACATTCAATACAATGTAATTGTACATAGAGGCATATTCCTTGACTTCAAATAGAGTTTATATTTAAATCTATTGACTCAATAGTAGGGATCATGAAAGTGTTAATATGAGTTAGTTGCATTGAGCTCCCATTTCAATCAGTGGAGATCTAGTGGAGTCCGGGATGCTTTATGTCTTGCTCTATGGGAGATGTCTACAGTCAGAATTGCATCCTTAGAAACATCTATTTCCTTGCACTATGAAAGGAAAAGAGTATAGGCTGCCTAGCTCAGTTGCACAAGTATGCAGTGTAGACATGTAAAGTTAGATAAATCTTATCTGGGTGACCCTGTAAAATATTTTCTCAACCATCCATATTTATGAACCTTTGGAGTTGCAGATTTATCTATACCAAAGCAAATATATTGACCTTGGCAGCGTATGAACCAAATGGTATGTCTAGTGGTTGCCAAAGTATTTGATCTAGGTATAATGTTCCTGCTCTTACAAGCACATCCTTGAACCTTAATTACTAAACAACGGAGCAAAATGAAGCAAGGCTTCTGCACAAAGTTTGTCAAGTGCATGAAGGTTTCTCCAGCTTGAAAGAGTATGGTATCACAAATGAGATCCCTACTGGTATGAGAACATTGCTCTATTAATATAGTAGCTACATACGTAGAGTTTCTTATAACCAATTTCTTCTCCTCAGTGGTGTGTGGGTTTTGGGGGTCAAATCGTATGAGATGCTGTAATGTTACGTCAGTAACTTCATGAGGTTCAGGCTTGCTTTCTCCACCTGTGACGAACAAAAGCTCCAGAGCTATCAGCTGTCCAACTCCTTGAAGAAATGAGTAGGTATTACTGTTTACCATCTGGTTATTAACATTGTTCATATTACTCACTAATAGCAAATGCCAGCAATGGCCATTACTGATCATATCTGGTGTTTCCTCAAGTTTCAGAAGTCCAATGTGTTAATTGTACAATATTTTCCTGATGTTCTTTGTTTATCAACATATATCAATAGAGATCTTCATGAATTTAACAGATTTGGATTTCAGGGCCACAACCTCAGCTCACTTACTTACATTAGCCTTGTTTCACTGAAGTGAGCAGGGTGTTCACAATGGTTGATAATGTGGCTCCCAGATGTTTTAAGCAGTATATTGAAATTTTAAAAAAAGCAACAAATCCACTATTCTAACATTTCCAAAGGAAATACCTGTAATAACATGATGTAATCAAGCCTAATGTTATAGTACTCTCAATTACAAGACAAGCACTAACATTTACAAGAATTTCAACTCATTTCATTAGCTAATCCAAAGATTGCCTATCTCTCCTAAATACCCTAATTCAAGATGTGCCCCAAATCTGCTTCACACCCAAATGTATTTCTGCCCTGTTAAAGCTGATGTTTTACAGTTTGTCATGTTATCTTATAGATACAAAATGAGAAACAAACTGCACCTAGCAACAGGTTTTCTTTTCTGCTACTTGGTGACATTTCATGTTTGGATTTTTGGCTACAGTGAGTTAAGAGCTCAGTGCTTTCTGAACGTATTTCATGCACTGGGCACACTAGTAGTAGTAGTAGTAGTGAAAATAATAATGCTTAGGATTTAACACTATCAGGGACAAAGTATTTGCTTAATCCAATTACATAAAATGTTACCATCACTTCAAGTCATCAGCTGCTACTCACATTATCTGAATATCTATGGTGTTAGAAATGTTTAGATGTTTAGAAACAAACCTGAGACTGTAACATCCTTGACTTGGCAATTGTCAGAAACAATGGTGTATGTTTGCTGTGAGACTTCTGGAAAAGAAGGGAAAAACACTACCTGAAAGAGAGAAGTAAAATAGCAATGTCTGTAACTGATTTTTCTTCAGGAAGTAATAAATTTCAATTCATGAATGTTCATTAAAGGACATTTCTAGTGATTAGTAACTAAATCTTGCATTTGCAAGAAGCAGTGTCACACTCCCTTAATACATATCAGAAAGAAATAGGTTTTCTGGGTCACTAAACTTAGATGTGTGTATCTGGATGGCCACCAGAGGCTGCCTTTGTAGTCACTGGAGTTGTGGGCAGTCTACTGGGTTAGTTGTGGAATTGCATCCTCAGAATTGGATCTGCCCTCTGAGCAATGCCACTGCTGCCTTTCAAGCTACAACAGTGTGAGCAGGGCAGCAGTTGTGTGCCCCTCCCCACCTCCCCGAGTCCCACCTCAACAAAAACGGTTCAGGGGCCAAAAACTCTGGCTGTGTAATGTGCATTGCTGTTCTTCTACCTGTTATCCATTACCACTGGCAAACCCAACCCATGCTACATTCATCTCCTCTTTCTCTCCCATGTGTGCCTGGCTCTGCTGAAGCAATGCACCTGGAGAGACAGAAAGGAGGAGAAATGTTTCTCCTTTATCCACATCTGCCTGACCCATTCCTCTTATCAACAGCCAGAAGGTACAGGTAAAAGGAGGGGCTGGAGGCTAGCCATGCTCTCTTCCTTTCTCCGTAGTGATGCTGTAACAAAACATGGCCCACATCAGACAAAGCAGTGGTGGCAACCATTGATGCACACTTACTACAGAATCTTTTTGAAGAAAGAGCACAGCATAAGTGAAGGATTTGTAGCTGCTGCTCTACAATAAAAGAATTTATTACCCCAAATGTCCTTTTTTCCCAAGGAATCTCAAAAAGTAAAAGTTGTTTTTTTTTTTAAAGTGAAACAAGTGCTCCTGTGTTCTCCGATTCCAGTTTTCTCTAACAGGATGTTCTACATGGAGAAAATCTGACCCATCTCTGAGTGGATAAGCAAGACCTTCAAAGTTGCAGTGAAAGACTCACCAATAAGACTCACAATTGCAATTCTTCCAGCATAATTGCACAAAAAGATCTGAGCATTTTTGTTCACACAAACACAAATTTGCAAGGTCCAGCCAAGATCTTCTAAAATCATTCTTGCTTGTTAATGTATTTGGTAAAGTACAAATACTTTCTATAGCAGTTGATACTAACCTCTACTGTTGTACTCTGCCCTGGAGCTAGCTGAAAAACAGGAGGATGGATTCCAAAAGGATCTTGTATCACAAAATCAACTGTGTCAACAGCCTAAGGTGTTAAAAAAAAACCCAGAAAACAAAAAACAAATTAAATTGATCAGGTTTTTGCTTTTAAAATACAGCATTACCTAAAACAGGCTGTATACTACAACATCACTGGTTTAGCTCTTACTATATTTTTTGTTCACACATCTCAAAAATATGTGGCTTATGTATATGGCTTAATCAGCAGAAATACTCCTGCTTTATTACCTTGGTGAAAGCAGGAGGGAAGGTGCTGTCTCTAAAGAAAAACGATAGTGTCAGGAGCCCTAATATTCATGTTCACAGAAGAACAGCCATGCCTGAGCATAGGAGCTCTGTCTGTTTCTCCATGCTTATGATTCACTTTGAGTTGGAACTTTAAAGTGTTTCAGGAGGGACAACCTGGCACATCAGCTATCCCGTTAGCCTCTCCTCCAGCACATAGTATGCCAATCTACCAGTTAGATCTTATCTTCTTTGTCCGTTTCCTTTAGACCTTGTTTTTGATGGAAATCTAAAGACAGAGCAGTACTGGAGTGGACCGCTAGGGTCTACAGGTGCAGCAAGGTCAGTAAGTGGTAACTTGGTGGGGACAGCGAGGAAATTAGCTTAAGCAATGCTAGAACTGATTGCATTTCAATTTGCTTTAAGGGTAAGGTTAAGTTCAAGCCAGTTATCCTTTCCCTGATCTATGCCTGAGTTTACCTCACCACTGAGCAAGACTTCTTCCAGAGGCAAGCCACAGCATAAGCAGAAGGTATGGACATCCAGGGAGATTGGTCCCCAGGATAATGTGAATTCTTGAGGAAATGGCACAATACAGATGTCCCCAGAAAGTTCTTACAAATTCTGTGCTAATATACCATGACTAGATCAAAAGGCCTTCATGTCAGGGCATCTATACCATCCATGCCCAGTATTTCCATTCTAATCACTTACCTTGAAATCAGGTGGTGGCCAGGCTTTCTTTGGCATTATACAGAACTTCTCAGGGTTAATTCCCTCATTTCTGCACAAAATCTTTGTTACTTTTATTCCTCCAACAAGGCAGGAACCACAGTCTATAATGTGAGGCACTGAAATGAGTAACACAGAAAATCAGACTGCACAGACAGTGAAGGCCAGCAGTCGGCAAAGCCAGCTACTTCTTAAATAACTCTTTACAGACAACATTACCGCATATGAATATGCTGGGTGCTACAATCCTAAAACCCCTCAGATTCTTTCCATTTGAATGTTAAACAGTATGAGGTGTATATTTCTGCATTCATCTTACATTTTAATGGTGCTTCATAGTTAAAGACTACTGAATGATAACAAAAAGTAAGATTATTTTATAAAAAGCTCAGTATAACAGGAAAAATGAATTTACAAAAAATCAAAGGAAGTTTCTGCAAAAGTAATCCTGGTTGTTACAGTTAAGGCTAGATATCTAAGATGTGAATCCTTCAGATATGTCATAGCCATATATAGTTAACATAACATGCCATTAATATTAATTAATAGCATCAAATATTTATAACTAAAACATAATTCCTTAATATTTAGTGATTGCAGGTCAGAGTTCAAGAATCAACAAGTCGCAAGCCTAGAAAAGTGGCTCCTGCTCATTCCTCTAACACAGTGGAAAAAAATTAGTTTCATGTGGCAAGAACAAATAATTGGGGAAAAATTTTACAGGATTACATTTTAATAGATTTAATAGATTAATTATGAGTGAAAATGAGATAGATATCAAAACATAGAAACTGGACTGCCACATTTGTCCATGTTTGTTTTGTCACTAAAATTGGAGACAGTCAAATGAAATTAAAAAAAAAAAAAGCCCATTTAACTTTAGAGAAACTTAAGAATTGGATGTTACTGACATGTTAACACTGGAGGTGGCCTTTTAGCTTGGATCGGGATCAGAAGGGGTTCTGACACTTGAGTTCCTACTAATATAAAATCTTCATAATCTCCTAGATATTCAGGAATAAATTGGACCGTATACTGGCATGTCATCCCAGGAGCAATCATTCCTCCCTTTCCTGGAAATTTTCCTTGGAAAAAAAATGCAGGGAATTAAAAAAATTAAAACCTCCCAAAGTTGGCATATGTATTTATGATCACATCTCCCCCAACAAAGGTGCCTGTAAACTCTCCACATTTATTGCCTAAGTCAAGCTGATAAAAATAAATGACCGCAAAAGGCCTGCCAGTGTAATCAGTGTATGTGCATATCTTCCACTGAACCGAAAGATTTTTTGTCTGAAACATGCTTATAGCTACAAAAAACAGAGTGAGGAGAAACCTAGAGACCTTTACCCAGTTTTTCTCTTCCACAAGACAACAAGGCTTACATGGTGTCATCTAACTTCTTCTCAATATCCCTCCAATGTTGTGACTGAGATACCACAATCTCCTTAGGCAACCTGTCCCAGTGCCTACTCATTCTACTGTAGGAAAGATGTTTTTCTTAACTTTCCGCTAACCTAAGCTTCCTTGCTGTAACTGAAGTATGTTATTTCCTGCCCTGTTCCCCTAATAATTTCAGTGGAAACTAAGTCTGTTCCTAGATGAATTTTGGATAAGACTCAATCTAGGTATTCCGTGGATACATTTCAATCTAATTTCAAACACCTTAATATTAATTAGTCTTCTTGAATTCCTCATTAGGCCATTTGAATCTGCTTAAGAGTTGCATGTGAATGGTTCCAATGACATAAGTCAGCCTTCAGTTTCTAAAGAACTGAGCACTATGGATAGCAGAACCAAACAGAACATCTCTAAAAAATCTTTGTTCAAGCAGATAAATTAGATCTCTTATGTGCTAACATCTTAAAGGCAGTAAAAAGAACGCTTACCTGGCCCAACAGCAAAAGCTGAAGTAGAGGGGGGGATAAGTCTTACATGATGACATGTTGAAGTGATGTTCTGCAGCTCTATAGTCATCTTATGTAAAAAGAAAATAAAATACTCCATTGTCTTTACCATCACTCATTATAATGTTTGCTATTCCCTAGTGCTCTGTTAGTAGTAACGAATACTTCATCGTAACCAACCTAAAAATCTCAGTTTATTCAATAAGGGCTGAATCAGATGCTATCAAAATGAAGACAAGACTGAAAAGGGTCCATTTTAGTTTTCACTGGTTAGTGTGTCAGTGGCATGTGTGAAAGAGTATCTTCAAGGAAGCTAAAGGGTCATTAATTCAATTTAAAGAGGAAACTCAAGACTTTTGCAGAAAGTGAAAAGTGTGTGAAATATGTAGATTACGGCAGGACATAATGCTTCTCAGTAGCAGAATTAACTCTCTACAAAGCAGTAAGTCCTTACCTCATAAACCTGGCCAACTTCATAATTAGAAAACAAAACTGCAGGTGGATTGGCAACAAACACAGGAATAAATGGGGTATCACTGAAAGATAAAAAAAAGGAGATGTTATCTTACTGCCAAGTTCTTTAAATAATTATAAAATAAAAACTGAAAAAGGTACCATACCCTTTAGCAAAACCAAAATGTCATACAGACATGTTTCCTAAGAGACTATACAGACATTTAGCTCAAAGTATCTGCATGTAAATCCACAGTAATACTATAGCGGAGCTCTCTGTGTGCTCCAGCCCAGAATCAAGAAACTGTATATACTGCATACCCTTTATTTCCTTCTGCTTTTCTTCTGGCTACAGTTTGTTCCATCTTTACTTGAGAAATTACAAGAGATTTGCCTCCATGAAGAGTATTTAGTGGTAAAAAGCGGGGGTTCTTCAAGTAATTCTGCCTTCTTTCAAGTTTGGCAAGGTAAGCACACTCACTTTCTCCCTCTGCTTTGCACTTACTATCCTTCCAGGCTAACTTCTGTGAGGCATTAGTTTTCTTTGAAAAACAAAGAGATCATGGTGCAAAATTAAACACGGCAATTTTGAGGATGATGAAAAAGCTATCTGTATATGGCTAATGAAAGCTATACAGCATTGAAAATTCATATAGAAATATTGCATTTCTGTCGACAGATCAAATCGAATAAATACTGGAGCCAAATCAACAATGCATTGATATTCACCCTTTGTTACAGGAACAGCAATAGGCTTTATAGTTCTGACAAACTGAAATAAATAAATCTGTAAAATGTACCTTATTTGTCTTTCTAGTCTGGGGGCTGGAGTCTGGAGTTGAAGGCAGAGTTAATGTGCACAAAGACACATTTGACATACTACCAGCTGTCTTCTGTAGGTGTGCAACCTCTGCAGGCATCTGGTCCCGTGAGCTTGAAGAAACATGCTGTTGAAAACTAAATGTCTCTTTCATGTAGCCAGGTTCTGATTTTCCTGCAATTCAAAGAAATATTTAATTCTGTAAAAGAAACACATTAATTATAAGCATTTATTCTGAGCATAGGTGTATGAGTTTATTTCAGTCTTGCTGATAGTAAAAACACTTTAAATCCTCTAGAATTTAATATACATTTATAATTTACTTTGCACAAATGAATTTTCATGCTGTAATAAAAAGCTTTCAGAAATACTAATGAAATGAGCCATATAAAAAGAAAGTTACTACTCTCGGAAAGCCATGTTAATCTTATGAGTGAGTGGGACTTAGAATATCCTGTTCAGTTTACAAAAAGATCTGTATGATGGACTTATGACAGTCAGAAAATTTACATAAACAGGGTGTGCCATCTAGTCCCATGTTCCTATAGTCAGACAACAAAATCGCCACCTCAGAGGAAACTCTGAGGTGATGTTAGATTTTTGGCTTTATTTGGAATTACAGTGGAAAAAACCCCCAAATCTTGGAAATTTTGGTTAAGTTGATTACTCTGAAATGTTTGTTTTGACTTGACCAAGAAATTTCATTTTAATGATACTAAAACCTTTCACCTTGGCTCACACATGAGTAAAAGAAGTAAAGAAGTTTTGACATTGCCCAAAAGTTTTTTCTTACTGATCTTCATTTGCAAATTAAACTGATACATTTCCAGAACTGGAAAATTTTAAACCCAGAATAAAGAATATAATTTTATTTCACTGAAAATAGTTTTTACTTTATTGTAACCACTTCCCTTCTCTCTACACAAGATACAGTTGCAGCTTTGCGCTAATGAAATAGAACAGAGGCAGAGCAGTCACAATTAATACAGTTTTTGTGTCAGATGGAAAGAACTGTAAACAAATGTGCAATGGCCATTAAATTTCAGATTTAAACACACTTAAGCTTAATAATTTTTAATTAATCAATTTTATTTTGACAACGTCCCTTCAGTGGAATTTTATGCTTGTAATACTGAGTGCCTTCTGCTTTGGCAGAAAACTACAAAAATATACTCTGATCTGCTACTCCTCCAATGCTTCAGTTCTTACTGAGTGTTCTAGAAAGTCTAAATTATCCTCTGCTTTAAAAGTTACCTTTTGGTGCTCTAGTAACAGGTAATTTATCAGTGATATAATCATCAGGGCAGGTCAAATTATTCTTTCTGAGAAGTTCATTATCCACAATCCACCTAAAAGAGGATGCCACTGCCACAGTAAAACAAAACAAAACAAAAGTTTTTAAAAAAATATGCAAAAGCTTAGCCCCTTAAGATAATGTTGTCTTTATAATCTACCACTGTCAGGTAATATTTTTGGGTAGAGAAAGAATCTGGTATTTTAATCACAAGACTTAGACATGTGCCTCCACACTTCTAAATTCAGTTCAAACCCAACTATGCAGACATCAGAGAAACATTTAATGTCTGTTTGTTGCTGCTATATATCAAGGTATTTATACTTGTAATAAAGTTATGTCACAAACCATTAATTGCAAATTTAATACCTTGGAAACCACCTGTTTCTTTTTTAGTTCTTTAGTTTCTTACAGTGTTAAACAGATTGTACTCTACTTGAATCTCTGCACGAAGTGCTTCAAAGTTTCTCTATTGATGTAATGCCAAATCAAAGGCGTACTGAGTACTAGACAGTCCTGCCAGTGATTTAGACAATTGTTGCATTGGTCTCCAGGTACCATAAGCATGTACTGGAGAGAGAGAGAGTGTTTTCAGAATCCTCACCTGGTGGCAACCCCAATTTGTGGAAATCTTTCCCGACATCTGCCTTCAGCATGTTTAGGGCCCTTTGCTCTTCAGCTTTTGCTCGATCCTGGGCCTGAATGATGTTCTCTTCTACTATGTCAGCTTCTGTCAGTTGGCACTTATACTCCTCAAGAAGCTGTCACAGGATGGGTGAATGTAAAGAAATGACTGTAATTTTTGCTGTTAACATCTCCTTACAGATAAATATTTTCTATTTGCCTTTGAGAGGTAAATACAGAGAGCTTGGCAAAACATCATTACTTTACAAGTATAAACTAGCCTGCTAAAACACCGTCATTCCTATCATTTACTTGTGTGGGGTAAGAAGCGTTACCCAAGAAAAACCTGTGAAAGATGAGGAAACCCTCTCAGGACAAGAAAAATGTCTTTTCCCTTCTGTGGACAGTAGCTACTGCACTGTATTTTGCCTGTAAATGTAGGAATAAATTTGAAGTAAATGTTCCCTCCTAGTTTCTAGGAGGGTTTCTAAACCACCAGAATACCCCAATAGTGATACTTCACTCCTCCCTCCTGTTATATTTTGGATGTCTCTGCACAGTGTGGTAAGTGCTTTACAAGCACAACTCAAAAAGAAAAATCCTGCCTCAAAGAGGTAGCAATGTAAGTTAAAGAGGGAATATAGCAGAGACACAGAGACATACAAGACCAACAGCGAGAGAAACTGACATTGGCCTCAAGACCATCTGTAGCCTGAGCTTTCTGTAGAACTTTTACGTAACAAGGCTTAACCTTTTGATTCATTTAATGGATTTAAATAATTTATTAATTTTTTAAAATAGAAAGTACAGGATGCATCTCAGCTAAAATGAGATGCTTCCTCTTCCTCTGCTCATTCTGGGATCCCTCCACTGTCACTGGAATCCAGGATAGAATTCCAACCCATGCCAAAGTTGATAATGAAAATGGATCTGATTGATTGTGCTCTAAAAGTGCCTGGGTGGGGGTTTTTTTTCTTTTTTTGTGTGTGTTTTTTTTTTTCTAATGATACAGAGAGCCTTGAATGACTAGTTCAGCTGTAGCATACATGTTACAGACAGGTACTGTCAGTTGAAATATCCAAGCAGTCCATTTCAGGAGTAAATATTCATGTTTATTAGTCAGAACATGCTGTGTTCACCAGTATATTCATAAATGACTCAAAAGAAATATAAAACTTCAGGTTTTTCAGCTCTGATAACCTTTGAGAGGATATGATGACACAGACTGGAAAAAATACCTGTTGCTCAAATTATTCCTCCACTTCTATACACTGACAATAGCTGTCAGAGCAATGATTAATACAAGTACTTTTCATTTCCACTGTTTAGCATTTGCAACACTGGGAATCTTGGATGTAATAATGGGTTATGTATTGTAGTGCACCACTAAGGTAAGCATATATAAATAATACTTGCAGCATCTGGTTTCAAAATGCAGCACATGAGAATACTTCATTGCAAGTTAGGAAGTCTAGGACGCTGAGCAGCAGTTACAGGGAAAAGTTGTTAGCCAGTAGAACAGGCATTTAAAGGGCTACGGGTCTTACTGGTCTTACTCTGCCTGAAAAGCCATCCAGAGCTGAAAGTATCATGAAGGAGCACGTGATAAATATTAACATATATGAAAAGTTCTGTGGGGAACTGTGCTCAAACACATTTCCATTAAAATGTCAGTTCTAGGATCTCCCCCTGCCTTTTTATTTTACTTCACAGAAGATTTAGAAATTACAAAGTAGCAATGAAAGCTGAATAGAGCTCCAAACTCTGACTTGGTTTCAACTTGTACCGTCTGTAGCTCCTCCATAAAACTCTCATGATAAACACTGTCTCCTCCTTGGGACTTGATCCGATTTGTCTCCGTGTCCACCCCAATAACATCTCCAGTGTACAGGTCCTCAAAGGTGCTAGCCAGCAAGTGGGAGATGTCCTGAGGAAAGAAAATGAGGTTGTTAGTGTTTAAAGCCTGGGATAGGGTCAAAAGAGCTCCCTGGGTGTGTGCCAACAGCTGGAATTAACAAACAGAGAAGGAAAACTGGGGGAAAGGGCTGGGAAAGGTACCTGGGAAGGACCCTGAAAGGGGACACACTGCAAGTGTGCACGTGAACACTGAGGTGTGAAGACATGTATGTAAGTATGTGCATGTACAGGCCATGCATGCACAGAGATGGTGTCTGTGCTGGTGGGCTGTATGTGTGACTGATGGTGGCCGACACGGTTCTCCATGTGCACACAGTGTGTATGTGTGCCACGGTTTATGCAGGGATGTGTCTATGGGGCTATGTGAGTGGGGTGTGTGTGTGTGCAAGGGAGATGCAAGCACTGAGCACTGCACAGGGTAAAGGGGTGTCTGTGTGCAGGTGTGTGTCTGTGCCCCAGGGTGCATGCATGGGTGGGTGGGTGTCTCTGTGTGCCCCAGGGTGCATACAGGGGTGTCTGTGTGCAGGGCTGTGCATGGGTGTACGGCTGTGTGTGTGTATATATGTAGGGATGTTCTGTGTTTGCAGGGGGGCGTGGTGCTGGGGGTGTTGGGGGGTTGTGCAGGGTGTGTGTGGGGTGTATGTGCCGGGGGTGTTGGGGGGTTGTGCAGGGGGCATGTTTCTGAAGGGGGTGTCTGGGTGTGTGCCGGGGGTGTTGGGGGGCTGTACAGGCGGTGTGGGGGTGTGTGCAGGGGGTGTAGAGGGTGTGCAGAGTGTGTGTGTGAAGGGGGTGTTGGGGGGTTGCGCAGCGGGTGGTGTGTGTATGTGTGAAGGGGGTGTCGGGGTGTGCGCCCGTGTGGCCCAGCCCCGCTGCCTTACCTGCGTGCCAGCGGAGAGGCTCCGCTGAGCCATGGCAAGCCCGGCGCTGGGGTGGCCCCGGGCAGGCCGGACGCCTCGGCTTCCTCCCGCCGCCCCCTCAGCCGCCGCCCGCCGCCGCCGTTGCTACGCGACCGTGTGGGCGGGAAGGGCCCGGCCGCCGGGCGGGGCAGCGGCCCGGGGCGGAGTGGAGGAACCCGGCGCCCAGCGCCGTCCGAGGCCACCGCGGAGCGGGGTGATGGTGGGCAGCCCACCCTGGTCCTCGTCACCCCTCACACAGCCCCTCGCTTCGTCACCCCTTACACAGCCTCTTGCCGCCCTCCCGCCGCCGTGCCCCTATGCTAGGGCTGTTGGAGGGCTGAGGCAGGCAACCCATGTCTTACTGGGGCAACTACCCTGTTTCTGCCCTGCCACTGTCAAAATAGGTACTTTTTGTACTCTTTTTAAAGCAGTGGAGCTGTATGAATTGATAAGAAACGAAATAAAATGTTGAATTGAAACTTTTGAGGGGATTTGTGCCTGGCTTGCCTCTCCGCCACCATCAGGCTCCGGTGCAGGCCGTGAGCTTGGCAGCTGAGGGGAGGACACAAATCCTCTGCTCCTTCCCCAGCTGCCACACACAGTGCGGAGGCCGGGCTGTGAGGGATGGAAGATGGGGTAATTCATCATCAGCCCAAGAAACCATCCATCTTGCCTTCAGCCTGCCAGAGTGCCCTGGCTGTGTATGCCGGTTGCTAACAACAGCCGCCTGCTCCTGCTGAAGTGGGTGATGTTTTCCTTAGAAACCATCCTGGCGTAGCATTTACTGCTTACCCTGCCTTCTCTCTTTCTCTCTCTCTCTCTCTTTTTCTTTCTCTTTCTCTCCTTCTTTCTCTCTCTCTCTTTCTTTCTTTCTTTCTTTCTTTCTTTCTCTCTCTCTTTCTCTCCTTTCTTTCTCTCTTTCTCTCTTTCTTTTCCTTTCTTTCTCTCTTTCTCTC